>NC_056725.1:1046736297-1046796297 GCF_019279795.1 Protopterus annectens | reverse complement strand
TGCCTATACCTACCTGCAGCAATTGCCTTTAATTTTATCAGGATAACTGTCATTATATATGCATTTGGACAGTTTTAATTTATGAAGTTTTAAACAATCATACAATGCACTCGGTATGATCTAGTTATATTCTGTAGTTTTTCAGTATTTTGAAGGTTGCCATCATTTCTGTCTGCAGAGTGAGATAAGAAACAAAGGGCAACAACTTTGTTTCATATTCATCTTTTTTAATCTAGAACAGAAACCATCTTGACAGTTAAACTGTGCTGTTCTGTTATAGCATCTAGGCTCATAATCTCTTCATTATCAGACATCATTATGTTATATTATAGTGTTATAGCTAGGCAAGTGACTGCTGCAGCCTCACCAACAACACACACATATACAAATGCACAAAAGAAGCACACGCATACAGAAATATACACGAAAGCCCCCCACACACACACACACACAAACACACACACGCACAAACACATGCAGTAGAGAACTAAAGTTCTTATTTTTACTTCTTCAGTATATGAGGTCCCATTTGTTTAACTATGTACCTTTAATCCCTTCTCTTCACCATTACAGCAAGATAATATTCTTTAAGGAACACTGTTTTTAATTTTGCATGTTCTATACCTTATTACTGAGCATTATTAAGGTTCAAATCATGGTGAAATGAACTGCAAGAATATGTATGATTTTCTAGGAACATAAGGCCAGAAGGACCAAAACCAGCACAGCAGTAGAAGAGACATGACTTTATTGTAAAACAAGGTTAAGCACTTTCTTTCCTCAATGCAGGGACTTCCTCAGAACAAATTCAATAATTAACCCATCCTTTAAATAATACTCCCAATTAACTAATAATTAATAATTGACTAAAAAATGCAATCTATTAAAACAGTTACAATAATTACATCAAACCATACAATAAACAGATTCTTAAACCTATATTTCTATCCTAAAATGGTTTTTAACTTTAAAACACTAGAAATTCTTACTGTTTCATTAATACCTGGTAATTAAATTGCATTTAGCCGCAACTGCCATTTCAGTTCGCTGAATTCCAGGTGTACATCTAAGCATTTCCCTTGTACATCTTTGACCAATTTCTGCATGACCAAAATTTTAAAACCATGATTTCTGCATTTCTTAATGTGCCTACTCAACGCATTAGACATGTTAAAAATTGTAATGTCCAATAAATGTTCACTAATCCTATTTTTAAACAACCTACTGATTTTTAATATATAAAACATTGGACATTTCTGGCACTTGGCTAAATAAACCACATTTTTACTGCCACAGTTAAAATGCCCTTTTATAAAAATATTTCTACCATTTAACTTAAAACAATCACCAGTTTCACATATATAGGGGCAATACCTACAAATCCTACATCTATAATTACCTATTGGCCTATTACTATACATTCCCATAGTCATACAATTTGTTTCTAAAATGTTCTTGAATGAGCTATCCTTCCTATAAACTATTTTTGGTCTCTTTCCTACTTTTTGGGCAACACCCTTATCAAACTGTAATATATGCCAGTTATTCCTAATAATATCTGCCACTTGGTTAGCTTGCTGATTGTAAGTGATTATAAAACATGTCCCAAATTAACTCATTAGTCCCATGATCTAATCTAAACCCACCACCTAAAATAGGCTCATAGACATCTCTCAAACGTTTATTTATAACTCCACTACTTATTTTACAATTCAACAATTCTAGTGGATAATCCCTTTTACAAAATAAATGAAGTATAAATTCCACTTCTTCCAAGAACTCAGTATAAATGCTAACCATTCTGGCAGCTCGAACCAATTGTCCTTTTACTATACTTTTTTGATGGCTCAGGTGCCAATTACTATATTCCAAATATAAATTAGAAAAGGTGGGTTTCCTGTAAATAGTCAATACCAATCTTTTGTTTTCAGAGTCCAATCGTAGGTTCACATCTAAATAAGAGATTTTTTTTCTTTATCAGAATAATAAGTGAATTTTAAAAAATCCACTGAATTATTGATGTAAACCAAAAATTCATTCAATTCAGTTTCAGTCCCCTTCCAAACAACAAATAAATCATCCAAGAACCTAGTATAATATAAAATCTTAGACCAAAATTCACTTTTCATTATATACTCTTGCTCCCAGTAGGACATCACATAATTAGCACAGATGGGGGCACATGCTGCCCCCATTGCTACTACTGTCGGTTGTAGTATTGTCCTTCAAAATATATGTGATTATTTTTTAATACTACCTCCATCAAATTTAAATATTTTTTAACTTGATCTTGATCATATAACCTAGTTTTAAATAATTGAGCCTCAAGCCATACCAAGCACACCTCATGTGGTATTACTGTAAAAAGGTCACAAACATCTATGGTAACCAAAATTAACCCGTTACCCAACTCAGATTAACCCAACTTTTTTAAGAATTTCCATGAATCTTTACTTATATAGGAAAACACTGCCAAACCCTTTTGTAAGTGGACATTCAAGTACTTACCAATAAAACAAGTCTTGGAATGTTTTCCAGTTTTCCATCTACTATGGGTCAAAAGTTTGGATCCCGTAACCCTTTGTGGATCTTTGGTATTCCAAATATACTAAGAATCATGGGGTACTCATTCCTTAAATAGTCATATTCTACCTCACTAATTTGACCCTGATAGAGCATATCTTCCAAAGTTAAATCTATACTTGTATAGATTATGAAAATGTCATTCAATGAACCTTCTTCATACGTCCCATCCATTAAAATGATGCTCATACCATTTAAATAATCTCCTTTGTCCATAACAACCATCCCATTATCTTTATGTGTCTTCATTATTTGAATATTCTTTATCATTTGCAATCTCTAATAATTTTTCTTCGTCTCACTTTAAATTAAATTCACAATTATTACCCTTTTGTCCATACAAATGCCTGTCTTTTTCACACACTTTTTTGAATACCCCAAATAAACTATTAGTGGGGGGGGGGGGGTTGAATGTACTTTTTTTTTTTTTTTTTTTATTTGTTCAGTACTGGTTGTTACATTATCATTATTATTAAACCATACATTCAAGTTTAGTTTATGTGTATAACACTTTAGTTCTACCAGGGTGTCAGCTATTTTCCCCCTTCAAGTTGGAACAAAGATGAACCCTTTTGCCAAGTAATTCACATGGGCCCTACCTATAACTTTACTGGAATAGTTAAATATTTTAAAATCAGCGTCATCATTACAAACAACTTGTGGTTCAAAACACCTTTCATAATTATCATGTTCTTCCAAACAATGCATTAAAATTGCAAAATCAGATTGCCCTTCACATGCTGAGTCATATATGCTTGAGTCATTTGTTAAATCCACATGCTCATGAATCATTTCATTTTCAATATCTGTGCCTTCAATATTACAATTACCGTCATTCAATTCAACGTTGTTCACACAATTGCCTCCAACTGAGCCAAAATTAATACAACTTTTAACATTCAAATACATTTGTTTTGTTAATGGAACATTGCTTAATCCATTTAGTTCATTCTTTAACCCACATATATTAAATGCCCCTTCATTATTACACTTGTTACTTGTAAAAACATTTTGTTCACCACTGTCATAAAATATTTTGTTATTGCTAAAACTAGGTGAACATACAACGTTAAAATTATCATTTATTGCCCATAAATTACAGTCTCATAAGTCACTTACTTCATGTAACATCAATAATGCCAAGTCCATTAATTTATCCTCTGTAAATTCCAGATTCTAGAGTTCTTCAGCTTCACCCCTTGTACTACATAGTCCCTGTAGTTTTTTCCCAAAAATGGGGCTGCTGTCCCTTCCCACACAGCCTCTCCAACCACTGCAGATTTTCATCCATGTTGGATTGATGCTGGAAGTACGGCCATTGCTCTTGATGATGTAATCTCATACCTGGCGTTACTTCCTCCTCTACTCTTTGCTCAGGATTGGCTTCTTCATTATGGTTGTCATGGTTACCCAGTGAAAGTGGATAAACTTTCCCCTTGGAATACTTATTTAGGTCCCATTTTATTTTGTTAATTTCTTGCACATATATCCCATTACAAACATTGCCCACATTCACGAAGACATTATTGCAATGGCCTTCATAGCGATCGAACACTATGTCATTTCTGATGAAATTGCTCTTTATTTCCAGTTACTTTAACAAAGTGTCCAAAGTCAGGGTATTATATTTTGCCATTAACTTCATAAGATCAATGCTGGTACAGTCAAAAAGTGCATGCAGTTCATTTAGAAGTTTTGGATTCCACTCCACTTGGGTACTTCCATATATGTAAACCAGATGGAAGCTGTTGAAGCTCAATATTCCTCTCTAAATAGGCTCATTCCATTTGTATTTTCTAGGACAACAAATCTTTTTCAAACAACTTCAGCCTTTCATGTATAGTTAAGGCTTGTGGTTGTCCAGTAGTACAATGTCCATTCTCTAACCAGAAATCAAATGTATTGTTCTTCCAACATGCTGATTCCACACTGCCCATATCCATTGCACTTTGAACAATGTACTGCCATCATTTGACTGTGCTACTTGCACCCCCTGAACTGACTGTTCAGGTTGCAAATGTTGTGTAGGCTGGGTTAAAGGGTAGCCACAACTACCAAAGATGTTACTGGTACCATTCTGCTTATCCATTAAACCTTTAATTTGTGTGGTATGTAAGGCCATCTGCTGGTTGATCTGCTGTAAAAGTTCAATTATATCTCCATTGGTAGCTGACCCCTCCATATGCTGCATTTCTGAATTCCACCAAAAACACCACAAATTGCAAACTACAGAACCAAAAGCAGCACAGCAGTTTAAGAGACATGTCTTTATTGTAAAACAAGGTTAAGCACTCTCTTCCCTCAATGCAGGGACTTCCTCAGTACAAATTCAATAATTAACCCAGTCTTTAAATAATACTCCCACTTAACCAATAATTAACAATTGACTAAAAATGCAATCTATTAAAACAGTTACAATAATTCCATCAAACCATACAATAAACAGATTCTTAAATCTATATTTCTATCGTAAAATGTTTTTAACTTTAAAACACTAGAAATGCTTACTGTTTCATTAATACCTGGTAATTGAGTTGCATTTAGCCACAACTGCCATTTCAGTTTGCTCAATTCCAGCTGTACATCTAAGCATTTCCCTTGTACATCTTTGACCAATTGCTGTATGACCAAAAATTTAAAAACGTGATCTCTACATTCCTTAATGTGCCTACTCAATGCATTAGACATTTTAACATTTTTAATGTCCAATAAATGTTCACTAATCCTATTTTTAAACAACCTACTGGTATTTCCTATATAAAAAATTGGACATTTCTGGCACTTGGCCAAATAAACCACATTTTTACTGCCACCGTTAAAATGCCCTTTTATAAAAATATTTCTACCATTTAACTTAAAACAATCATCAGTTTCACATATATAGGGGCAATACATCCACATCCCACATCTATAATTGCTTATTGGCCTATTACTATAAATTCTCATAGTCATACAATTTGTTTCTCAAATGTTCTTAAATGATCTATCCTTTCTATAAACTATTTTTTATCTCTTTCCCACTTTTTGGGGAACACCCTGATCAAACTGTAATATATGCCAGTTATTCCTAATAATATCCGCCACTTGGCTAGCTTGCTGATTGTAAATGGTTATAAAACATGTCCCAAATTCATTCATTGGGTATTCATATAGTAAACCATGGGACCCATGATCTAATCTAACCTCACCACCTAAAATAGGCTCATAGACACCACTCAAACGTTTGTTTATAGCTCACTACTTATTTTATTCAACAATTCTAGTGGATAACCTATTTTACAAAATAACTGAAGTATAAATTGTACTTCTTCCAAGAACTCACTATCAGTGCTAACCATTCTGGCAGCCCGAAACCAATTGTCCTTTTACTATCAACTTTTTATGATGGCTTGGGTGCCAACTACTATATTCCAACTAGGAATTAGAAAAGATAGGTTTCCTGTAAATAGTTGATACCAATCTTTTGTTTTCAGAGTCCAATCATAGGTTCACATCTAAATAAGAGATTTTATTCTTTATCATAAACATAAATGAATTTTAAAAAAAACACTGAATTATTGATGTAAACCAAAAATTAATTCAATTCAGTTTCCGTCCCCTTCCAAACAAATAAATAATCCAAGAACCTAGTATAATGTAAATTCTTAGAACAAAATTCACTTTTCATGATGTACTCTAGCTCACAGTAGGACATCACATAATTAGTAAAAATGGGGGCACATGCTGCCCCCATTGCTACTTCTGTCGCTTGTAGTATTGTCCTTCAAAATATATGTCATTATTTTTTTAATACTACCTCTATCAAAGTTAAATATTTATTAACTTGATCTTGATCATATAACCCAGTTTTAAATAACTGAGCCTCAAGCCATACCAAGCCCACCTCATGTGGTAATACTGTAAAAAAATTACAAACATCTATGGTAACCAAAATTAACTTATTACCCACCTCAATTTTACCCAACTTTTTTAAGAATTGCCATGAATCTTTACTTATATAGGAAAACATTACCAAACCCTTTTGTAAGTGGACATCCATGTATTTACTAATAAAACAAGTCTTGGAACATTTTCTATCTACTATGAGTGAAAATGTCGGATCCTGTAACCCTTTGTGGAACTTTTGCATTCCAAATATACTAGGACTCATGGGGTACTCATTACTTAAATAGCCATATTCTACCTCACTAATCTGATCCTCATATAGCGCATCTTCAAAAGTTAAATCTATACTTGTATAGTTTATGTAAATTTCATTCAATGAACTTTCTTCATAAGTCCCATCCATTAAAATGATCCTCATACCATTTAAATAATCTCCTTTGTCCATAACAACCACCTTGTTACCTTTATCGGGCTTCATTATTCAAATATTTTTATCATTTGCAATCTCTAATAACAAATTTTCTTCGCTCCATTTAAATTAAATTCATAATTATTATCCTTTTGTTCATTTCTGATGTCTTTTTCACACACTTTTTCGAATACCCCTAATAAACTCTTAGTGGGGGGGGTTGAATGTACTTGTTTTTTTGTTTTTTTTAATTTGTTCAGCACTGGCTCTTACATTATCATTATTATTAAACTATACATTCAAGTTTAGTTTACATGTATAACAATTTAGGTCTATCAGGGTGTTAGCTATTTTCCCCCTCGTAGCTGGAACAAAGTAGAACCCCTTTTCCAATAAATTTACATGAGCCATACCTATAATTTTACTGGAATAGTTAAATATTTTATAATCAGCTTCATCATTACAAACAACACCTTTCATAATTATCATAGTTTATAGGAAGGATAGATCATCCAAGAACATTTTAGAAACAAAGTGTATGACTATGGAAATGTATAGCAATAGGCCAATAGGTAATTATAGATGTGGGATGTGAAGGTATTGCCCCTATATATGTGAATTTGGTGATTGTTTAAGTTAAATGGTAGAAATATTTTTTATAAAAGGGCATTTCAACTGTGGTTGTAAAAATGTGGTTTATGTGACCAAGTGCCAGAAATGCCCAATTTTCTATATAGGAAAAAGCAGTAGGTTGTTTAAAAATAGCATTAGTTAACATTTATTGGACATTAAAATTTTAAAATGTCTAATGCATTGAGGAGGCACATTAAGGAATGTAGAGATCATGTTTTTAAATTTTTGGTCATGCAGCAATTGGTCAAAGATGTACAAGGGAAATGCTTAGATGTGCACCTGGAAATGAGCAAACTGAAATGGCAGTTGTGGCTAAATGCAACTCAATTACCAGGTATTAATGAAACAATAAGCATTTCTAGTGTTTTAAAGTTAAAAAACATTTTAGGATAGAAATATAGGTTTAAGAATCAGTTTATTGTATGGTTTGATGCAATTATTGTAACTGTTTTAATAGACTGCATTTTTTAGTCAATTGTTAATTAATTGGTTAATTGGGAGTATTATTTAAAGGTTAGGTTAATTGTTGAATTTGTTCTGAGGAAGTCCCTGCATTGAGGGAAGAAAGCGTTTAACCTTTTTTTTTACAATAAAGTAATTTCTCTTCTACTGCTGTGCTGGTTTTGGTTCTACAGTTTGCAATTTGTGGTGTTTTTGGTGGAATTCTAAAGCCAGAAAGACCATTTGTACACTGAAATCACATAATTTAATAGAGTATATAACTATATATATATATATATATATATATATATATATATATATATTAATAAAAACGACCACCAGTGAAAAATAACCAAATAAAACCAAACACTGGAGCAGCAGAGGAAGACACCAACCAGGAATTAGCATAAAAAACTTTTACTCAATGCTTTCGTCAAAATGACTTCTTCAGAAATACAATTACAGGCATTTTTGCACAGACTTTTATACTTACAATCTCATGTCCCTCCCACTAATCAAATTAAATAAAATTACTTAATTGACAATCAACTTTTCAGATCATCATCTTCTTTCGGCTGTTCCCGTTAGGGGTCGCCACAACGGATCACCTGTTTCCATTTCTTCCTGTCCTCTGCATCTTGCTCTGTCACACCAACCACCTGCATGTCCTCTCTCACCACATCCATAAACCTTATCTTAGGCCTTCCTCTGTTCCTGTTACCTGGTAGCTTCATCCTTAGCATCTTTTTCCCAATATACTCAGCATCCCTCCTTAGCATATGTCCAAACCAATGTAATCTTGCCTCTCTGGCTTTGTCTCCAAACCTTCCAACCTGGGCTGAACCTCTAATATACATATTCCTAATCCTGTCCACCCTCCTCACACCCAGTGCAAATCTTAACATCTTTAACTCTGCCACATCCAGCTCATACTCCTGCCTTTTTGTCAGTGCCACTGTCTCCAACCCATATAACATAGCTGTTCTCACTACCCTCTTGTAGACCTTCCCTTTCACTCTTACAGGTACTCGCCTCCTGACACTCTTCTCTAACCACTCCATCCTGCCTGTACTCTCTTCTTCACCTCCCTTCCACACTCACTGTTACTTTGAACTATTGACCCCAAGTATTTAAACAATCAATCAACAATCAACAACAATCAACAATCAACTTTTCAGATAAAATTCTTAAAGTGTGTAGCAACAAAACATAAAATAATCAACAACTACAATACACTCTGCTACAGGCCCCATGAAGGAGCTCAGTGTCTCTCCAACCTAATACCACTCTTAAGTATTCAACTACGGTACCACCTTTATCATTCTTATAAGAAAAGCGCAGTCCGGGTCTGAACTGTCTGCAAACAGCTAAAGTTAACTTTGAACCTAACACCACTCTTAACTATTCAACTGCGGCACCACCTTTATCATTCTTATAAGAAAAGCGCAGTCCGGGTCTGAACTGTCTGCAAACAGCTAAAGTTAACTTTGAGTATGTGTCTACCTGTTTGAGCCAATATTCATTTTCCCCTGGAGAGCACTCTGCTTTGGCTTGTAAGCAGCCCCCCTCCACACACACACACACACACACACACACACACACACACACACACACACACACACACACACACACACACACACACACACACACACACACACACACACACACACACACACACACACACACACTCATCTTCCACTTTCTCTCTTATTCCCTTCTATTAGCAAATAGTATCCATAACTGATCAATACTGTGTGTTTGTTAATTTAAACTGAGACCACAGTAGCCTGCTGATACAAGGTTATCCTGTTTTTCCACCTGGCAAATGGTTAAGAAATGACTTACAGTTTCAGAGCAGTCCTTGGTCAATTATGATTGTTTCTTAAGCACAAACTTGTCTTTGCTTTGGCTCATTAGCAGTACAAAGAACTGCCTGCTCACACCCTTGTTCTCCCCTCCCCCTTCCCTGTTTATTACCTTAAGACAATCTCAAAGTTAATAAATATTACCTGTGGCAAGCACCATTTTTACAACTACAACCACCCTTGTCACTATCATATGTTCATTTATCAGTTAACTCTGTTACCTGATTGATTGTTTCCAGCCCTGTTTCCAGCCCCCTCATAAGAGCAACTAACAGGGTCTCTACCCGTTTCGCTCCCCACCTCGCCCCTTATTTCCTCCCGCTCCCAGTGGTCCCACCTTTATTACACTCACAAACCCCTCCCATCTTTCCAGTAGCCAACCACAGCACTAACCCAACACTACCTCCTCTATCTTCCCACTACTATCACACCTCCTCAACTAACATGTATAAGCATACCTTACCTATGCTTACGGCATGCACTCTCCTTGCATATCTTACATCCTACCAAAGCTCCATCATTCCCCCACTCAACCACTACCACTGTACTACTACTCACACCACCACTCATGTCTCACCCTCACTCAGCTCCCCTCCCACCAACTCAAGAAACATCCATATGCACCCCCCACATATTCTACCAACTATATTACTCAAGCATAAAGCATCCCTACAACTTTACACAGTAACCCTCCCACCATACATATTACCCAAAGAGCATAATCATAAAGTTTCCCTTATAAACAAACACATTCAAAAACTGAGAAAACGAATAACCTCATGCATATCTAAACTAGCCCTAAGTGGAGATATCCACCCCAACCCTGGCCCTACCATCTCCAACCCCAATCCTCATAATCAGACTAGAAACCACAACTTCTCCCATATTACAGCCAATAGAAAGCCAAGTGACTTCCTTCTACTAAGCCTAAATATTAGAAGTATAAACAACAAAGTCCATGAACTCCATGCCACCATAGACTTGTACTCCCCAGATATTGTCATCCTGACAGAAACCTGGCTAAAACCTCACATTACCAGTGAGCAAATACTCCCCACAGGTTATGGCATACTAAGAGTAGACCGGCTAAACAAGAAAGGAGGCAGTGTAGCTATAATATTTAAACAGCATCTAAACATCCAGATCTTAAAATCATCAGCTCCACAAATAGGCAATGAAGAAATAATATATACCAACCTCAAAATAAACCAAAACAAAACCATCAACATAATTGGATGCTACTTCCCACCTGGCCAAAGCATCCCTCCACTAGAAAACCTCCTCAGCTAGTCTACCTACCATCTCCCCCAAGAAACTATCATTTTAGGTGATTTCAATATTGACTGGTAATCCTGTTCTGGCAATCATACAACCCATCATGTAAACCTTCATGGATTCACCCAACTAGTCCAGTCGCCAACCAGGATAAATAAAAACTCCAGCAAGCACACTACCCTGTACTGGATACTAGTCAGTAAGAGCCCCCAGTCATATATAACAGGCTGCTTATCAGATAGCCTCAGCGATCACTCCCCATTATTCCTACTCAAAAAATACCTATACCAAGCTAAACCTGTCATCTACCGTCAAATACGTAAAAAACTAAACTTTAACCCACTCACATTCATCTCATCCCTCAAAGAATGTAACCGGCATCCTCTAAAGTACCTCAGCCTTGATGACGCAGTTGAATTTTTTAATACTACCTTCCTGAGCATCCTTAATTACCATGCCCCCATAAGACTTTCCAGAATCAAAGCACAACACTCCCCATGGCTACAGAAAACCACTAAGTCAGAAATGAAAAACAGGGATAAAGCCTGGGAGCACTGGTGCAAAACCAAAACCCCCTCAACTAGACAGAAATTCCTAGAACTATGCAATAGAGTCAAAAAGCTAATAAAACAGGACAAATTCCAATACTACCAGTCTGCCCTAGACTCCTCTCAACACAGCCCCAAACAATTCTGGTCCTCCATAAACTCCATCCTCCACCCAGGTAAAGTCAGTACCTCTCCTCCTAACATCTCTCACTCCTCAGAAAATATTGCTACCTCATTCAACACACACTTCACACAAACCATACTATCACTAGCTAAACAACACAACCCCCCCCTCCAACCCACACCTTCAACTAGTAATCTCCCCACTGCCTTCTCCTTTTCTCCTGTACCTACCTCCAACATAAAAAACTCTTATCTAAACTTAAGCCCACCAGATTAGCAGCAGACAACCTCCCAAGTGAATACCTACAAATCGCAGCTGATGCTCTGGCCTACCCAGTATCCATCTTGATTAACCGATCTCTTTCAGAAAGTTATGTTCCCACACTGTGGAAAGTATCACATATAATTCCCCTCCACAGAACTAACCAATTACTGCCCCATAGCTATTCTCTCTCCACTCTCCAAAATACTAGAGAGATGCATACACTCTCAGGTTTCAGACTACCTCCTTACTAACAACCTCCTTTCCAATAATCAGCATGGTTTCCGACCAAACCATAGCACCACCACTGCCTTACTCTCCTTTACTAACACTATCCTTCAGCATAAAAACAATGGCTATCTCTCCTCTGCTACTTTCCTAGACCTATCTAAAGCATTTGACATGGTCCCATACAAACAACTTATCTCTGTCCTCAATAACCTATCCTTCTCACAATCGGTCACTAACTGGTTTCAGAGTTACCTGTCTGACCGCCAACAATCCGTTGTATGGCAGAATGACATATATCCCCAACTACCTGTCTCCATAGGGGTTCCCCAAGTATCCATCCTTGGACCCCTACTCTTCTCTGTTTTCACCAATAATCTAGCCTCTGCCACCAAACATGGCACACTCATACAATACGCGGATGACTCAACCATCATCTGCTCAGCCCAGTCCCTACCCAAACTGCAAAAAGTCACACAGGAAGCCTTTTCCTCTGTTGAAACTTGGTTATCCGATGTCTAATTAATACTCAACCCAAATAAAACTAAAGTACTCATCTTCCAACCCACCAAATATACTCAAAACAACTCTCACTTTAACATCATAGCAAAAGACAACACCACTATATACCCAACTGAACACACCAAATTGCTAGGAGTGGAAGTAGACAATAAACTAAAATGTAACATTCACATATCCTTGATCATAAAAAAAGTCCACAATAAACTAGGAGCACTATACAGAAATAAGCAACTTCTCACCAAAGCAGCAAAGATTTCAATAGCAAATTCCCACCTTATCTCCACCCTACTTTATGCCTCTCCAATATATACCAACCTAAGGCAATGCGATTTAAACAAGCTAGAGACCTGCTACAACAAAATCGCCAAATTCGCCACAGGGGCATCCTACCGTAGTCACCACTGTCTCTCACTTGCTGAACTGGGCTGGCTTGAACTCCCTCACCTCCTTCAATGGTATCAACTCTCACTTGCCCACAAACTAGTAAATCATCCACTAAATGTCCCATCCCCCAGAATCTACTCCAACCCTATCGCACCACCAGACCACTAAGATCCAGCAACAAAAATTACTTGCAGATCACTAAAGCCAATAACTCTGCTGGTGAAGCACTATTTTCTTGCGCCATAGCCAAATTATGGAACTCCCTCCCACCCACAATTACCTCCGTACCATCATGCACCCACTTCAAAACTTTACTAAAAGCGCACCTAAAAACATGCTGGCTCTTCCATTGCAACTCCCACTCTAATATCACCCTCCCCATCCAACCACTCCACTAACTACCTTGATTATAGCAAGCTCAGATGCTCATAAGCCAGTACTTATTATACAGCAGGAACTTCTTCTTGTAACATTTGTTAATGTCTGCTATGTACTTCACAGATAAAGATTCTAGTTGTCTACTGATGTACTATGTTCTTCATCTGTAAATATGTTGTAAGTAATTGCTATGTAAATTGTTAATCACTATGTAATCCAATGTAACTACTGTCTGTTTATTTTACTGTGGAGCTTTTCTCCCCGGGCCTCCACTGAAAATGGACCTACGTCCAGTCGGACACTCCCGGTCAACAAATATAAATAAATAAATAAATAAAAATAATAAGCACATTTAAACACAACTGATAAAATATAAATATATATATATATATATATATATATATATATATATATATATATATATATATATATTAAACCATAAAATATAAATGTGAATCAACGTACTATCTGATAAAAAAACATTTAATATTAATAGATTTATTAAGGTCTGGAAAACTATCAGTACCCAGTTTAAGCTGCCATAATGATTATTTTCTCTCTACTCTTTTTTATATTGCCACCTCTTAAATCAATGTCATCTTGTTCCAACACACTGAAAGTCATTTTTATATAAGAACTACAAATTACAGAGTGTTTAAACAAGTCATTCTTATCATCTTTAGTTCTAATGGCATAGTAATGTTCTTTTATATGTATATTAAGATTCCTGGTAGTCATACCTATATAAAATGCAGTACAGCCTGAACATAAAGGAATATATACTAAATTGATGGAATTACAGTTGAATCTTCCTTGTACACTAATAGTTCTATCTAAATGGGGTACATTTTTGAAAGGTCCCTCATGAATATATCTACAGGCATTGCAACAGAAGCATTTAAACATTCCCCTAGGTATGTTCGATATGGGCATATATTTCAAATTGTAGTAGTAGAGCTGATTTTGCAAATACATTGCTTAATTTAAAGTTATATGTTAAAAAATTAAACCTAACATATATTTTTAAAGATGTGAATGCATCTTATATAACTACCCTTAGAAAACCGTCCACTTATAATCCTGTTTTACATAGCACTTTAAAAGTGTTTGAAGCATTTTGTAGTAAAGACATTAGGGCAATGTTAAACAGTAATCCTGATAAAGTATATTTTAATTTAAACAGTGAAGAAAAGAAAGCTTTACATGAGCCACAACACATTGATAGTGTCCAGTTTATGAAAGCTGACAAAGCAGGCGGTGTAGTAGTGATGTCTACAGTTGATTATATTAAGGCAATGGAACAACTTTTAAATAATAAAAATTAGTACATAGAAATTAATGGAGACATCATAGATAGAAGTTATAAATTTGTTGAATATGCTTTGTATGACCATTTAATGAGTGGTGAAATTACAGCGGATATTTATGATGTTTTGGTCAATGATAGTCCTGGTATACCCAAAATTCAGAAGAATGCATCTCATCTACCCTTTAGGCCCATTGCCTCTTCATCATGAAGTATTACTGAGGGTTTGTCATTGTATTTGGACACATTTTTAAACCCTTTAGTTCAGAAACTACCTTCCTTTATTAAGAACTCTTGGTCCTTTTTGGAACAAATCAGACTGTTTCATATATAATATTTAGATTCTAGTTGCCATGGTACAGAAGCATTTTTTATTCTAACTGCTGATGTAGTTTCTTTATACACCTGTATTCCACAAGCAGAAGGATTAGAATTTGTGTCTAGTTTCCTTACTAAATATACTACCTGGTGTAGTTCAACAGTAAAAACATGATGCTACTTATTAGAACTGTTATCAGTTATCATTTTTTTTTATTTTCAACAAAAGAAGTTATAAACAGTTAAGAGGGGTAGCAATGGGCGCAACGGTGGCCCCAGCTTTCGCTGGTTTGGTAATTGGATGGTGGGAGAAAGAAATTTTATCCACCATTGGTCTCTTTACTGATATACTATTCTATTGTTGATACATAGATGATTTGTTTTTCATTATAAAGGGTAGCATTGTTGCCTCACAGCAAGATGTTGTCCCGTTCGATTCAAAGCTAGACCGTCATCTGTGTGGAGATATGCGTGAATGGGCGTAACTTCGTTGAAAGTTGTGCGTCAGGGTCAGCAACTCGGCACATAAAAATCTACTGCCAATCATTAGCAGACCGGTGTTCCGCTGTGGTGACCCCTAACCGGGAAAAGCCAAAAGAAACAACAACAACAAGTTAACCACACTACATTTTTGACACAATTAAATGCTAGTTGTTATTTTCTAAAATTTACTTTAAGTGGTTTTGGTAATAAAACAAACTACCTGGATGTAAGTTTAGAATGGGATCCTATTAGTAAATGCTTTGCAAGTAACATTTACAGGAAAGTTACTTATGTAAATAATTATCTGCATTTTGGCAGTAATCATCCTATGTATATTAAGAAGAATATGCCTAAACGTCAATATATAAGAGCATCTCGTATGACAACTCATGACAAGGTATTTCATGAAGAAGTTGACTTTATTACTGAATTGTTTGTGGTTAGAAGTTACCCGTTGCCTTTATTTTGTGACATCAGCACTGATATTGCAAATAGAAGGAATACTGAATTTTCTCCAATAGTAATAAAAGGGTTGCAAGATAAGAATATTAACTGTCAGTCTGTATCCAGTATTAGTGTAGGTTTTACTGCTTTACCATCTCTGCCTAGATGTATTATTAATATGTCTGTTGATAGTAATAAAATTAAGGCAGCAGTTACAAATAACTGGAAGATTATTTCAGGCAATAATGAATTATCTACTATTTTGGGTAATAAACCCAGTTTTGTGTAAAAGAAATCAAACACTATTAAGAACTTGTTAGAAAAGAATGACAATTTGAAATCTATGCCCGTATCAAACATGCCTAGGGGAATGTTTAAATGCCTCTGTTGCAGTGCCTGTAGATACATTCATGAGGGACCTTTCATAAATTTACCCCATTTAGATAGAACTATTAGTGTACAAGGAAGATTCAACTGTGATTACATCAATTTAGTGTATATTGCTCTATGTTCAGGCTGTACTGCATTTTATATAGGTATGACTACCAGGAATCTTAATTCACGTATAAAAAAACATTACTATGCCATTACAACTAAAGATGATAAGAATGCCTTGTTTAAACACTCTGTAATTTGTAGTTCTTATAAAACTTTACTTTCAGTGTGTTGGAACAAGTTGACAGTGATTTAAGAGGTGACAATATAAAAACAGAGTAGAGAGAAAAGAATCGTTGTGGCAGCTTAGACTGGGTGCTGATAGTTTTCCAGGCCTTAATGAATCTATTAATATTAAATGTATTTTATCAGATAGTAGATAGTACGTTGATTCACATTTATACTTTATGGTTTAATATATATATATATATATATATATATATATATATATATATATATTTTTTATCAATTGTGTTTAAATGTGCTTATTATATTTTGTTTTGTTGCTACACAGTTTAAGAATTTTATCTGAAAAGTTGATTGTCAATTAAGTAATTTTATTTAATTTGATTAGTGGGAAGGACATGAGATTGTAAGTATGTAAGTCTGTGTAAAAATATCTGTAATTGTATTTCTGAAGAAGTCATTCTGCCGAAAGTGTTGAGAGTAAAACATTTTTTGCACTAATTCCTCATTGGTGTCTTCCTCTGCTGCTCCAGTGTTTGTTTATATATATATATATATATATATATATATATATATATATATATATATATATATATATATATATATATATATATATATATATATATATATATATATATTGACTGTAGTCATATATTTGTGCTGCAATGAGCAGTTATTAATAATGGAATCATCATAAAAATAACCTACAAGTTATATTTATAGTGTACTCTGCAGAGACACGTATATTTCCACGTATATTTTAAAACAGTGGTTACCCATTAATGTAGAACTACTAAGATAGCAATGATTACTGCAAAATGACATAGTGATATAAAAGCACTCAGAGAGAACACCAAAAAATATTAGCTCCAGACATCAGTATCCCAAAATCAGAACATGCATGCTCCAAAAGAAGGACAAATCAAAGCAACATTAAAGCTAAAAGCAAAGCCCTGTCCCTCTAGTCAGTCTCATACAGACTGCTCAGTGGTGACTCGTGTCTGGCATACAAGGTCATATCCATAAGACAAACTCCACTTGTGCAACCCACATGTATGGCCTTTACCTGGTCTGTGACTGTGAAGACTGGTAGAGAAGAGTAAAGGCTGGCAGCCTAGCCAGATAGAATTTTACAGATAATTCTATCATTTGTAAATATAAATGTAAACTACAGGCTTGTTGTCTTAAATGTAAAGAAATACTGTTACATGTGAAACTGGAAATAAATGCCACAACAGATGCCTGGTGAGACTCACACTCACCTTCCCACTCATCTCGAATTAAATCTAGAGGTCCCCTCACCCTATGCCCATACAGCAACTCAAAGGGTGAAAAACCTGTGGATTCCTGGGGAACTGCTCTGTAATCAAACAACAGATGGGGCAAATATTTGTCCCACTCCCTCTTAAACTGATCTGCAAATGCCCGTATTATGGACTTGATTGTAGAGTTTAAACTCTCAACAAGACCATTAGTCTGGCGATGGTAGGGAGTGGTCTTCATGTGCTTCACCCCACAGGACTTCTACAGATAAGCCAGCAGGTCTGACGTGAAATTGGCACCTCTGCCAGTCAGTATTTCTTTTGGGAAACCTACCCTGCTGAAAATCTCTAACAAAGCATTTGCCACCTTTTCTGCCTTAGTAGAGGACAATGCCACTGCCTCAGGGTATCGTCCACATATTAATTAGTTGGCAAATACTAACTGGCTTGTAGTGGTGTGGGTAGAGTGAATCCTGTAGCTTGTGTAAAGTGAGCTTTGAAGGTCTTTTGTACTCTAAAACAGCCACGCAGTGAATACTCAAGAGTTCACATCACAATTGTTTTATTTCCTTTGTTAGCTTAGTTAGTCAGGGTGAGCAGGCAGCATGTCTGCAGAGGAGTATGGAAAGCTTACAAGGAGCCATCTGGTGGAGATGTGCCAGGCTCGGGGACTGGTGCATCGAAACATGACTAAGGCAGACTTGATTGCAGCCTTGGTTACAGCTGCATCAGAAAACAACAATCAGGAGGACAATCAGACTGGCAGTGGAGATATAATTCCCTCAGAGAATGGGCAGCTCAACCTTTCTGCAGTGGACTTAAAAATCCAGCTGGAGCTAAAGAGACTTGAGATGGAGGCCAGGCATGTGGAATTAGAAGCAAATGAGAGACTGTGACATCTGCAGGCTGAGGAGAACGAGAAACTGTTACATCTGCAAGCTGAGGAACAAGAGAGGCAGAGGCAGCATGAGAAGGAGATGCTGACTCTTCAGCAGAGTCATGGAGGTAATGGGGAAGGGAGCAACTGGACCCCAGAATCACAAAAGGTCAGTAAAATTTCTTCCACAGCTTAAAGAGGGGGATACTTTTAATAGTTTCTTTCATATGTTTGAGAGGGTATGTAAACAGTATGAAGTTGACCAAGGGCTCTGGGTACGGTTCCTGACCCCTTTACTCCATGGTTAAGCTGTAACTGTCCTGTCTAAAATGTCTGACATTGCATGTTTTGATTATACTGCTGTAAAAAATTGTCTGTTAGAACTGTTTAAGCTAACACCTGAAACATATAGGAAAAAAGTTTTGTGTGCATAGACGCAAGTCAGATTAAAGTGTGCGTGAATATGTTGCTGAATTGAGCACTTATTTCCATAGGTGGGTGAGTGGATGTCAGGTCACCACTTCTGAAGGGCTGGCAGACTTTTTGGTGAGGGAACAAGCCCTAGCACTTTGCCTGAGGACATGAGGATCTGGTTAGCTGATAAATAATGTGCTACTTCAGATGAGTTGGGGAAGAAGGGAGACCTATACCTGGCAAGCAGGGCAGCCCTGCACAGGAAGGGGACCCCCAGTACTGCTCATGGGTCTAAAGGAACCCATGGTGGGCAGCACAGACTGCCACAACAGAATCTGCCAGTAGCAGGGGAAGCCTCTAGTCCAGGTATACGTCCAGGAGCTAGGGTTAAATGTTTTGAATGCAACCAATGGGGCCATGTGCCATACAGGTGTCCACGGAGACAAGGTGGGGAATCAAAAGTGAGGGAGCCAATAAGTGGGAAAGACAAAATGCCAGTAGTAGTTTGTCTTGAGACAACAGGGGTATGGAACTACCATCCTGCAGATGTCTTGATAGGGAAGGAGTTTGATGAAGCAGTACCATGTACTTATGCAGTTACACGTGGTCAGGCTAGGAGGCAAGCATGTGGGTCTGGTAGCTTGGGGAGACCCAGACAGACTGCATACTTGCAGCCAGGACTGGTGAGGTGGTTACTTCAGAGAGGTAGCTACTCTCTAGCAGTGAGACTGAATGTGAGTGACTGCAAGGGTAGAGGTGAGTAGTAGTACCCAGGCTGACAGTGAGACACCATTGTCAGAGGATGCCAGACTTCCTGTGGAAGGGTAGGTGGGAAGGGTTACAAAGAGAGTGTTGAGACAGACTCAGCTGTCAGACCCTACATTGCAAGGCCTGAGGCAAGTAGCTAGGGAGGCACCTGATTCTAAAGGAAAGGGGGACTCTGTATACTGGGACAAAGGGTTACTATACAGAGAATGTGCCCCTGAGGAAGGGCTAGAAGATGAGAGAGTACAGCAGTTGGTAGTGCCTAGAGCCTACCATCTGGCACTTCTAGCCATAGCCCATGATATTCCGTTTGCAGGTCATATGGGCATAAAACATAGAAAGAGGCATATTATGCAGAACTTTTATTGGCCTGAAATTTCCAGAGATGTAACAGGGTACTGCAGGACCTGTGTGCAGTAACAAAAGGTAGGCAAGGCAGCAGACAATGTGAGAGCTCCTTTGATGCCTTTGCCTGTGATTAAGGAGCCATTTCAGAGGGTAGCTATGGATACTGTGGGTCCTCTGAGTACCCCAAGTTCCACAGGGAAAAGGTATATCCTAGTGGTAGTGGATTATGCTACACGATACCCTGAGGCAGTGGCTTTGTCTTCCATTGAGGCAGAGAAGGTGGCAAATGCTTTGTTAGAGATTTTCAGCAGGGTAGGTTTCTCAAAAGAAATACTGTCTGACAAAGGTGCCAATTTCACGTCAGACCTGCTGGCTTGTCTGTGGAAGTCATGTGGTGTGAAGCACATGAAGACCACCTCGTACCATCCCCAGACTAATGGTCTTGTTGAGAGGTTAAACTCTACAATCAAGTCCATGCTACGGGCATTTGCAGATCAGTTTAAGAGGGAGTGTGACAAATATTTGCCCCATCTGGTATTTGCTTACAGATAAGTTCCCCAGGAATTCACAGGTTTTTCACCTTTGAGTTGCTTTATGGGCATAGGGTGAGGGGACCTCTAGATTTAATTTGAGATGAGTGGGAAAGTGAGTCCGAGTCTCACCAGGAGTCTGTTGTGGCATATGTCCTAAACCTCAGGACAAGGCTCAGGGAACTCATGGGCTTGACCCAGAAGAACCTGGCAGAAGCCCAACAACAGAAAAAGGTGTGTTATGACAGGAATGCTCGAGCTAGAGAGTATGTTATGGGGCAGCAGGTAATGGCTCTCATTCCTGTCAGACACAACAAGCTGCAAGCAGCTTGGGAGGGTCCCTACAAGGTGGTAACAAAGGTAAGTGATGTTAACTACATGATGGAACTGCTAGGCAGATGGCAGGGGTACAAATTGTTCCATGTTAACATTATGAAACCATAACATGATTAGGGAGGCCCTTGTGCTGAGCATTTGCAGTGGATTGCAGGAGGAGTCTGAGGGAGATCTGGGGACTGATCTCCTCAGTGAGGCTCGGGCTGACACTTCAGTGGAAGGGGTAGCAATGTCCCAGCAGCTATCTCCTACCCAGGTTCAAGAAATCCGAGCAGTGTTGCAGGAATTTGGGGACATGTTCACTGGGAAATCAGGGTGCGCCCACCTAGTGCAGTACCAGGTGGATACAGGATCCCAAAGGCCTATTAGGCAGGCCCCTTATAGAGTGCCTGAGAGAGTCAAACAGACTCTGAGGGAGGAGGTACAGGAGATGTTGGAACTAGGGGTGATTCAAGAGTCCAACAGTCCCTGGGTCTCCCCACTGCTGCTGGTGCCAAAGAAGGATGGCAGCACCAGGTTCTGTGTGGACTAGAGGAAATTAAACAGCCACACAGAGTCAGATGCTTACCCCATACCTAGGACACATGAGGCCCTAGAGCAGCTGGGTGGGGCGAAGTATCTTACAACCATCGATTTTACCAAGGGTTACTAGCAGGTGCCCTTGACTCCCACTGCTAGAGAGAAGTCAGCCTTTGTGACTCCTTTTGGCTTGTATGAGTTCACAAAGATGCCCTTTGGGATGAAGAATGCCCCCAATGACTTTCTAGAGGTTAGTAGATCATATCCTAGCAGGAGCAGGAGGGTTTGCCCTTGCTTACCTAGATGATACTGTCATTTACAGCCATTCCTGGCCAGAGCACCTTCAGCATGTCAGGGAGGTGCTGGGCAGACTATAGAGGGCAGGGTTGACCATTAAGCCGTGCAAATGTCAGGTGGGTATGGCAGAGGTTTCCTACCTAGGACATAGAGTGGGAAGTGGTAAGATAGGGCCAGAACCTGCCAAAGTGGAAGCCATTCAGGCATGACCTGCACCTGTTACCAAAAAGCAGATGAGGGCATTTTTAGGGACAGCAGGGTACTACAGAAAGTTTGTCCCCAGTTATAGTACCATAGCTGCTCCCCTCACAGACCTGACAAGGAAGAACAGGCCAGATAAGGTAGTGTGGACCCCAGCATGTGAGCAGGCATTCCAGAAGCTTAAAGAAGCTTTGGAAAGACTCCCTATATTAGCCAGTCCAGATTACAACAAAGAATTTGTTGTGCAGGTGGATGCTTCAAACCATGGGGTGGAGGCTGTACTTAGCCAGATTTCTTCAGCAGGTGAAGAGCACACAGTGGTTTATCTCAGTCATAGTTTCCAACCAAGTGAGGAATGCTACACAGCTGTAGAAAAGGAATGTCTAGCCATAGTATGGGCACTGCAGAAACGTCAGCCATATCTGTATGGAAGGAAATTCACTGTTATGACAGATCACAACCCCCCTAACATGGTTAAACAGAGCCAGCAAGCAAAACGCCAAGTTGCTAAGATGGAGCTTAGGGGTGCAAGCATATGATATGTCAGTGCAGCACCGCAGTGGGAGCAGCAATGCCAATGTAGATGGGCTCTCAAGACAGGGAATGGGGTGAGGTACACTCAGATAGACCTAACCCTCTCAAGTGGCATTTCTCAAGGGTCACTTGAAAAACTAGCTTGAGTTCTCTGGGGGGGTGGAGAGAAATGTGAAGACTGATAGAGAAGGGTGAAGGCAGCCAGCCTAGCCAGATAGAATTTTACAGATAATTCTATCATTTGTAAATATAAATGTAAACTACAGGCTTGTTGTCTTAAATGTAAAAAAAATACTGTTACATGTGGAACTGGAAATAAATGTAACAACAGTGCACATGACTGACCAAAGTAAAGCATGTGGTGACCCTTTGAAGAAGCAGTGGTGCCGAAAAGTCTAGATGAAGAAACTCTTTCTATTGTTTTAACCAAGAGCTAAATTGCTAGATTTAAACATGAAAATGTATTTTTATTGCTCTGTTCCTGACCAGCTGCAAGATAACAAAAGGGAGATGTTAAGAATGTAAATGCAGTTAATGTGCAGCCTATGAACTCCAGGAAAGTAAAAAAGAATGATGTAATGTTTATCAGAACTGCAATAGCAGTTTAAACAGAGACAATCAGAAGGCATTAAGCATGTTTGTCTTGAACATCCAACCCAGCACTGCCTTATGCTCTCTTTATGTAAGTAGTATGTTAGAACTGTGTTTTCTCCTAGAAGTAGCTAAGAATTAGAACGTTTAGACTAAGTGTTTTTCTGTGATGTTAGAACTGTACTACTGATTTATTTTAAGTATTTATTTGTGATCTCTGAACTCTTGATTAGCACTGACTGTGTAGTAGAAAGTATTGTCTTGTGGTTTTAATTATTTATTATTAAATATTTTAAAACCTTTTAACTGTGGCTGGTTTGTATAGAGATTCAGATGTGGGATTCAGGTTACCGGCTAAAGCTCTTGCCACCCTTATACTGCCTTTTTTAGGCAAGGTTCAAAGGATAAAACCACCACAGTAACAGATACAAGCATGCAAAATCTGAAGGTAATGCTACTCAATGCTAGAAATCTAAACTTCAAAATGCACTCTCTTGAGGCACTCCTAAAAATGGAGAACATCGATATCTGTGCAGTAACTGAGACCTGGTTCAAGGCTCCAGAGAGCACCCCTGCAATACCAGGCTACAACTCTTACCACACTTTTTGGCCACAAAACCAAGACCGAAACACTAAAGTTGGAGGAGTGTCCATATTCACCAAGGATATTCACACCTCCAGGCTAGTTGCCCAACACAATGCATCTGAAATTCTCCAGGTGCAACTAACACTAGGTAAGACTGCAATCCAAATTGTAGCTTGCTACAGATCCCCCACCATGCCCCAAGATTCTCACTACACCTTTCTAAACATACTGGAAAATATTAAGATACAACCAAACACCCTAATACAGGGTGATTTCAACTACCCTGCCATTAACTGGGAAAACTACTCGGGTACCAACTCTTTTTCCCAATGGTTCTTGGAATTCATAAATTCCAATGCCCTGGATCAACTAATCCATTGTCCCACCAGGGGCTCCAATAGCTTGGACCTGGTCATTACCAACATGGGAGATAGATGCTCCACATCAGTGGTCACTCTCTCATTGGTCAGGTCTGACCATAAGCAAATCACCCTTGACATCCACATCCCACCCCCACTCCCCAGTAAGGAAACCTCCTTAAAAAACTTCTCCAAAGCCAACTTCATGCTATTGAATTCAGAAGTGACAAACGTCATAACACCCATGCAGACGGGATCTGAAAGTTCGACTTTAGAATCCTACACTAAGACACTGTACAAGCACATCCACTCATACATGAATTGTGCCATCCCAAATAGAATCAAGATGCTCTTCTCCAAAAAAGGAAGCCAATCTGGTGGTCCCCTGCTATAAACAAACTATACAACAGAAGGAAGAAACTGTTGCGGAAAAGAGGAAAATCCCAGGATGCAAAAAACTCCCTCACCAGCCTCAGTAAGAAGCTGAGATCCCTCATAAAATCCTCAAAAGCTAGTTACAAAAATAAAATTGCCAAAGATTCCAAAGACAACCACAAGGCATTCTATAGTTATGTCAAGAATCTAAATGGCAATACTCAGATCTGCTCTGAGCTGCAACAGAATGGCATTAAATATACTGATCCCAAGGATATTGCCAATATCCTGGCAGATCAATTTAGTGCCAACTTCACCCCCCTCTCACCCCCTAAAGGGCCCATGTCAATATCAAAATATTGCCAAATTCTGGTAATCACAGCCACACAGGTAGAAACCGCACTCTCCAAAGCTAAGAATACAGCATCCATGGGACCAGATGACATCCCAGGCTGTGTACTACATGAACTACAAAATGAACTGGCACCTCACCTAAGTGTCATGTTTAATCATAGCCTCGCCTCAGGCTTCATGCCCACTGAGGGGCACACAGCTACAGTTATCCCACTCCACAAGGGGGGATCCACCTTGAATCCCAGGAACTACTGTCCCATCAGTCTGACAAGCCTGATCTGCAAGGGCATGGAATGAATTGTCATGGAACTTATAAACAAAGACATTGGCAACTTTCAAACACTGTACCCACCCAGTTTGGGTTTGTGAAGGGCCGATCTTGTCTCCTGAATATGATTGACTTCTTCGAATCAGTCTCCAGAGCTGTGGGCAAGGGTAAGGTGGTCCACACAGCCTATCTGGACCTCGCCAAGGCCTTTAACACCATCCCCCACTCTGGAATCATAGATAAACCTATTAAGCTGGGCATAAATCCCTATGTCACTCGATGGGTTGCCAACTGGCTTACTGACAGAACCCAGACTGTAAAAGTAGCTGACTCCAAATCCAGCTCCAGACAAGTGACAAGTGGAGTACCTCAGGGTTCAGTCCTGGACCAATCTTGTTTGGCATCTACTTCTCTGAAGTGCAGGACAACACTAAGGGACTCTGGTTAACAAAGTTCACAGATGACTGCAAACTGGGAGCCATTATTGAATCCCCAAATGATGTACATATTCTACAAAAAGACCTTACAGAAACAGATGCCTGATGCCAGAGCATGGGCTCAAGCTTAATGCCAACAAATGTATAGTTATCCCCTTTGGAAAAAAAACATGCACCCATGAATTACCACATAGGTGGCAGTACACTAAACATTGAAAGTGTGATGAGAGACTTAGGGACACAGGTGACAGTGGTCTCACTTTTGATAACCACATCACCACAACAGTCAGGAAATCCTTCTATGTGGCACACCTCATCACTAAGGGCTTTTCATCCAGAAAAAAGGAGGTCATTGTCCCACTGTACTCATCCCTCATTAGACCCATTATAGAGTATAATGCCCCGTTTGGTATGTACCTCACAAGACATCTGCAACAGCTGGAAAGGCCACAGAAATACTTCACTAAAATAATCACAGGTCTAAAGCAGATGCCATATGCTGGCCATCTAAAAAAACTCCAGCTATACTCTGTGGCATATAGTCTACTCAGAGACGATCTCTGCTTAACATACAAGGCCTTGTCAAACCCTGAGCTGTTGGACATGCTCCACTTAAAGAAATCTCAATCCTGCAGAGCCACATGCTCCAGGGATCTAAACCTTGTCATCACAATGAACAAAACATGCTGTCCCCACCCCCCATTAGGGAAACCATCATAAAAAAAATTCTGCAAAGCCAACTTCATGCTTCTTAAGACAGAAGTGACAAACTTCACAACACCCATGCAGATGGACAATAGAGGTACGACTGCTGAATCCTACACAAATGCACTTTATAAGCACTTAAATGAGTGCATGGATCATGCAATCCCTAACAGAACCAAGATGCTATCCTCCAAAAAAAGGAAGCCAATCTGGTGGTCCCCTGCCATAAACAAACTCTACAACAGAAGAAAGAAACGTTGCAAAAAAGAGTAAAATCCCATGTCTGGAGGAACTCCCTGGCCAGCCTCAGTAAAAGTTGATATCCCTCATAAAATCCTCCAAAGCTAGTTACAAAAACAAAATTGTCACTGATTCTAAAGACAACCACAAAGCATTCTATAGCTATGTCAAGAATCTCAATGGCAACACTCAGATCTGCTCTGAATTACAGCACAATAGCACTAAATATGCAGAACCAAATGATATTGTCAACATCCTGGCAGACAGATTCAGTGCTAACTTTTCCCCCCTCTCACCCCCTAAAAGGCCCAGCTATATTCCGGAATAATTCAAATTTCCTGTAATAATGGCTGCACAGGTAAAAACCACACTCTCCAAAGCCAAGAATACAGCATCCATGAGACCTGACAACATTCCAGGCTGAATTCTACAAGAACTATAGAACGAACTGACACCCTCCCTAAGTACCATGTTCAATCATAGCCTCACTTCAGGCTTTGTGCCCAATGAATGGCGCACAGTGATGGTTATCCCACTCCACAAAGGGGGAGCCACCACGGATGCTGGGAACTACCGCCCCATTAGCCTGATGAGCCTGGTCTGCAAGGTTATGGAATGTATCATCATGGAACTTATAAACAATGACATTGGTAATCTCCAAACCCTGGACCCTACCCGGTTCAGGTTTGTAAAAGGAAGATCATGTTTTCTAAACCTGATAGACTTCATTGAAGTGGTCACAAAAGCCGTAGATGAGGGTAAGGTGGTTCACACAGCCTATCTAGATCTCACCAAGGCTTTTGACACCATCCCCCACTCTGGAATTATAGATAAACTCACTAAACTAGGTATAAATCCCTGTGTCACAAGATGGGTTGCCAACTGGCTCACTGACAGAACCCACACTGTGAAAGTAGCAGACTCCAAATCCGACTTCAGACCAGTGACAAATGGAGTAAAACAGGGTTCAGTCCTGGGTCCTCTCCTGTTTGGTATATACTTCTCAGAAGTACAGGCTAACATAGAAGGTCTTTGGCTAATGAAGTTCACAGATGACTACAAACTAGGAGCCATAATGAAAACTCCTAACGATGTGGACATCCTACAAAAGGGCTTCACTGAGACAGATGCCTGGTGTCAAAGTCATAGCCTCAAGCTCAATGCCAAAAAGTGCATTGTCATCCCTTTTGGTAAAAACTCTGTGCCCATGAACTACCACACAGGCAGTAGTCTACTTAACACTGAAAGTGTGATTAGAGACCTTGGGACACAGGTGCACAGTAGTCTCTCCTTTGATAATCACATTGCCACAGTAATCAGGAAATCCTTCTACATGGTACACCACATTACAAAAGGTTTCTCATCCAGGAAAAAAGAGGTCATTGTTCCCCTCTACTCATCACTCATTAGACCCATTATAGAGTACAACGCCCCTTTTGGTATGTGCCTCACAAGACATCTGCAACAACTAGAAAGGCTGCAGAAATACCTTACAAAGAGGATTACCAGCCTCAAACAGATGCCCTACGCAGACTGTCTCAAAAAACTCCAGCTTTACTCCATCGCATATCACCTACTGTCTGCCCAACATACAAAGCAATGTCAAACCCAGAGCTGTTGAACATGCTCCACTTAAAGAAATCCCAATCCCTCCGAGCTACATGCTCTAGGGACCTAAACCTTGTCACCACAATAAACAGAACATGCGGGAGGGATAGATTTCTGTCCCAGAGACTTCCCATACTCTGGAACAAACTACCTATCTATATCAAACAAAGCTCCTCATTAACACTCTTCAAGAAAAATCTTGATTATTAGATGGCAGATAGAAAATTCACCCCTGGGGATCACTTCTGTGGCTCTGCTCAACAGGGGCACAGGAAAATAATTTTCTTGGGTGACGAAAGCCAGCGTACCTTTTTGCCTAGGCTTATATAGGCCATAGGGCCAATAGCCTAGTACCTACCTATGAACTCTATAAAACTAGTCAGGCTTCTTAGAAGAAGGAGGATGGGAGTATGGTGTTCCTCAAAATGGAGAGAAAGCAACAGGCTTAGGAGAATCCATATTCTGAAACTCACAGTATCTTTCTCTCTGAGTTTGAAACTTCTTTACCATCCCTTTTAAAGAACTCCTTCATTTTAACAATTGTTTCCCCAAGGGAAATCTCCTCAATATAGGAGTCTGGGGTTAAAGTGTCAGACTCAAACCCAGCAGGGCAAGGAATTTAAGAGGCATAATCAAGCCTGTCAGGTCAGAATCAGACATTTGTTTTCCTCAGAAAAGGGAAATCGTCTCCTTTTTAATGAAGTTAAAACTTAAGGAAGAAGAAGATTGCGAAAACTGAAAAGACTGAATTGCTTTAAATAGATCCTGTACATAATTGAACTACTCATCTTTATTAGCTTTCTGACTTGTTGAGGAAGTAGGCTAAGAACCACATTTAGACTTTCGGGAATGTTTTCTAGTAGAATCCAGATTTATAATCTTCAATGTAAAAGTCATAGCGTAAGCTATGGGCATCCTTTTAAAGTAAAAGTTAGCAGGTACGTCCCTTACCCTAAAATAATATCAGTCTAGATTCTCCCTCCCGCCAGCTGTCTCAATCATATGTGTGGTATTTTTGGATGTGATTGTATCCTTAGTGATAATGGCCTCCAAGGGAGACACATTAGATGGACCAGGAGAAATAAACAGACAGTCCAGGGGCTGTGGAAGTGGTTCAGCAGAATCATTACTCTCAGACTCCGACTGAATGAGAGAGGATGGCATTCAGTTATTATCTACCAACTCTCTTGAAAATCGTATTTTCTTTTTTAGATGAGGAGGGTGGTCTGTAAGAAGGAGGATGATGCCATAGCCATTTGAACCCAGCTCTGAAGATATTTATTTTCCAAGTACGTCCTGAGGGAAGTAAGCCTACTTCTAATACTTTTGTGGGTGAATGCTTGACAAATGCTACAGAATTAAAACGCAGTGTGTGTACTGCTGAGAGAACAGCATTTCTAATGGCCTATTTTATGCTAAAACTTCCTATTGAGAATGTGCAAGGTATAATAAATTATTTCACAGGACATTGAATACTTGTATTTAACTTCAGAAGCAAAGTAGTTAAAAAGCAGAGGATTTTTTACATTAGTCATATTAATCCAGGTTATAAACTTTCAGTTTTGGTTGTAGCATTTCATATGCCTTACACTATGCTACATTTACATCTTATATTATTCTACATTGTGTATTCATCTTCTACTCTAACATTCTGTCAGGACTGTTTTTTTGTTTTTTTTTTTTTTTTTTCTATTAAGCCTCAGCTGTAGTGTATTGCCTTGTTGAGAGAAAGGAATTGTGGGCTACAAGGTTTTATTGTCTGATTTCATATGCCTTGTTACAGATCTGTTCACTGATTAGAATGTTCAGCCAGCTATTAGACTTCAGCTATAGTACATTGCCTTGGTGAGAGAAAGGTTTTGTGGTCTGCAACAAGTTTCTGTCTGATTTCATCTTTGGATTGTTACAGTTCTGTTCTTTTCATCCCACCGTCCCAGTCTGATCCTGCTGTGACTTAAAAAGCCAGCATTTCTGTTATTTTCCACCTCATATGATTACTTGACTACCAAGTGTCACCCTCTCCTCTTTCACTGCTGCTGTCAGTAGGCATAAACATATAAGTTGCATAAGTTATTTAAATACATTTACCTTCCTATTTTATTTCATAGATCCCTAATACTTTGTGTCCACCCACCCAGGCAGTGTTGCTCTTGTGTTGACTGCATTTACCATAAACTGCCTCTGGAAACTTCTCATAATCTCATCTCATCTGCTTATATGTGATGTGGAATGTCACACCTCTCACAGCCTACACACATCTTTATAATCCAAAGGACTTTCGGGGAAATCAACTTAAAAAGCATAATACAAAGAAATGTAAATATTTTATAAACAATAAAAGCTATTACAGCAGTACAAACAGAAATTTTATCAGTGAAAAATCATCTTTGCAAGTCAGTACAGACACAGTCTTTTAATCAGTGGTGCAATATATTATTATGCATACAAACTCAGAATATTTTTCTCAAATGTTTCAAAAAAAAGTCATATCCTAGACACTGTACAGCATAGAATATGCATTTTGTCGTTTTACTTTGGATTGTCAGAGTTATAAGCTTTCACATAATAGCAAAAAGTGAACAGTAGTAGATCAAACTGGGAAGTTCCTCCCTTTAGACTGCTAAAGCTCAAGTTACCCTTCTTATGTTCCTGCCTACTTAACTCATGAACACCTATGTGATATGAAATGTCACACCTCTAGCAGCCTACACACTTCATTACATTTCAAAGCATTTGCCAAGTAATCAACTTAAAAACATAACACAAAGAAATGCAAATATTTTCTGAACAATAAAGGCTTTTAAAATGGTACTAAAAGCAATGTTATCAGTAAAAAGTCTTCTTTGCATTGGTAACAGCCAGTTCAGTCAGTCTTTACAACAGTGTTATAATATGTTATTGTAAATACAAAACCAGAACAATATTTTATCTAATGTTTCACAAATAAATTGAGATATCTTGGAAACTGTACAACCTGGATGTATTTTTTCAGCCTACTTTGTTAGCCCTACACTGAAATGACAGCAAAAAAGTTCCTTTCTCCTTATTAAAAGTGTTGTAGTTGAATAGCAGTGTTTGATCTGTTATACACAGGGTTTCATTTTTCATTTTACAGTATCATCAGAGAGGTAAATCAGCAGGTTGTTTACCAGCAACCTTTAATTTCTGCACTTTATAATGGAAAATGAATATGACGTGCGTGAGGGTGAAGTGATATCCAAAAAGGATGAAAACTGATTTAAGCAAACAATTTACATGGTGGTATAGCTGAGCAAATGCATAGATATGTGACTTCAGAAATGTGTGATTGCTCAGACTACAGAACAGTGTGGGAAGTATATGTGTACTTTATAGGCTTAGTCCTAGTTGTGATGTGTTGTTTTTCAGTGATTTCTCATAGGTGGATGTGTGTGCTTTGCTTTCAATGTGGTGGGTAGAGATAAGATATGGTAGGGAACTGCTGCTTTTGCAGTTTGTTGTGGTAATGTGGGGTAGCACAATCTATTAGTATAGGGAAATGTATCCCTTCTTTGACTTGGTGTGACCATGGAGTTGATATGTTTAAATTTGGAAGTTGGGAGGGGTTGGCCCCTCATAAGAGAGTGCAGGTGGTTGTCCATCCACAAAAAATATTGTATTTTGTTTTCTATATTTTGTCGCATTGTATTTGACTGCTGTGCTTATTTGGGCATTTGTTAGTTATTTTTTGATTTTGTGAAAAAGTATGCTCACTTTGTTTAGTTCACTGATTTGATGGATGCTTTTATGTGTATCCAACCAATATAATACTAAAAATTATGTGTGTGGGCATATATGTTTATGTGCATGACATTTCATCAAAAGCACAAAAATTGGACCCTGAAATAGTCTATCACTAAGACTGAATCTCAAGCGTCAGAGTCAACAAAAAACACATTTTTTATAGGGTGGCAAGCCCCCTTACTAATTATGTATACTAACTCTGAGATCACACTACACTGGGGAAAGGGCAAAATCCCATTCCCTGCTGTACTGCGATCTCCCACAACAAGATACTGCCATTTTTGAAAATCTTACATTTTCAATGTAAAATGCTAGTAGCAAATAAATTTGATAATCTGTCAACTTGACTAAATAGCTGTATATATATGGATGTATGTTACTTCATTGGAAATACAAAATATCAAATCAGAAGTGATGAAGCACAAATTCTCAATCACAGAACTATTGAAAAATAAACAAAACAAAGCATTTTTGTGGAAGAGCAAGCACCTCTGCACCCCTACACCACCTGTTACTTCTAAATACCAAATCCAAGATCATACTCCATTAGGGAAATGCCATATTCCCTGATCCCCACTGTAGTGCGATTCTGCACATAAAAAAGTCAGCTTGCACAATCAGCTGTTTTTTGATGACAGAAGCTGGATTTTTTCCATTTTAGTAAAATAATATGCAACCAAATGAACATGCACCAGGTACCTGCTAGAGCCAGTGTGGGAAAGAAAGTGATGTGACTTTGCCATCTTACCTCTTCTTGGGTGGAGGGTATGAGAAATTATGCCTATGGTACATGCCTCTTTGCTTCACCCTCTGGGACAGCTGGGTTTAAGGTGTAGCCATGCTGTCTTGAGGAATTATATCATTCACAAAAGCAGATGACATTTCCACACTGATGCCCATTACATTGATACATGATACTGTGTGATTTGGACATAAAATAGATAACAGTGAAACTCAGTATTATACATAAAAATTGATGCCTCATCACCACTCAGCATAAGGGGCTGCAGACCCTACACTTTCACCACTTATATAATCTAACTTGATCTCTGTACTTCAGGGAATCATGAGTCTTCTGTGATACCACAATTCTGAACTTAGTATGCATTTCTCCTAATCATACTTAAACGTTCATTGTCCTCAGGAGTTCATGTATCCTCTTTGAACATTCAGTAGGAGCCTGAGTTTGTGATGTTACCTGATACAGTATTATAATAATTGACAAATAATGGATAACTTTTCAAAATACAAATATAAAAAATATAGAAAATGTCATTTCTCAAAAAATAATTTACTACAAAAAAGTGCAAAAAAGGAAAGAGCAAAAATACTTGCATCTCAGAGGGGGAAATAATTTAATAATTGAGAAATGAAAATAACAAAACACAACAAAACTGAGGCCACCTTTGTGAAGTTGAAGACAGGCATTCCTTAGGTGACTAGACATCATGAAAGGTTACAAGGTACCATACTTTTTACAAGGTACAATAGTTCCTGATAAGCATGACAACATTAAATAGTGCTAACAAAAATTTAGTAAAGGTTAAGTAGATTTACCAAGATACAGACATATCCATAGCTTTATATACATCCACATTAGCAAGCAGTGACAATTGTTTAAAAAATCAGAATCCTTACCACTTTCCTGTTCTTTGTAACTTGAATTGAATTAAACTCCTCATTGTAAATAAATATGTATGAAAGACATTTTACTCTAAATCCTTAAAATTATAGATAATCTGGTGTACATATTTAAACAGTTAACCTATAAGTAATGCAAGATGCCAAGCAGAGCTGTGAGATAGGGCTAGCAAAGGTCATATAAGCTCTGGTTATACATGTGGCAAACTCTGCACCATTTATATCATCTTAAAATTTACAGCTATTAGAAAGCAAACACATTTTTAAAATTGATGAAACCTTGTCCATAAAGAGAAACACATTTATAGAAATTGTCTTAATAAACCTAAGCTTCTCTATACCCCATCAAGTTCCATGGGAAGGGGCACTACAGAAAGTACTATATTTAAAATGTTGTCATAGATACTTTTCTGAGACTGACTGATGTTCTCAAGAAGGTTAAAAAGCAGAGAATCTATTTTGCAGTTTGCAAAACATTAAATTATTCAGCGTACTTGTATTTCCTCTTCCTTCTGCAGTAATGGATATCTGCACAGTGAAGACTTGAGGAACTGTTTTTGACACAGATTGTATATTTGTCTGTTTAGAAGTTTGCTGCAGTTTATTGCTATTACCAAATGCATTTTATAAAAATGCATTTTCTGTTTCAAAATCACATTGTTACTCAAACACAGGTAGCCATATTTGTGTGAAAAATGGAAAAATACATATTAAAGTGATAGCTGCTATTTTTCAAGGCTGTGGGATGTTGCATATGATCTGACAAAATATGATAAGAAAGCTTTATATAGACATCAGGTGTTTCTAAAACTAAACTGCCATGTCATACTTCTGTAATTCATTTATGGCATTATCTTACATTAAATGCATTTCTGGTGACCACAGGTTATTGTTTGTGTCTTTCGGCTTTTCCCGGTTAGGGGTCGCCACAGCGGAACTCCGGTCTGCTAATGATTGGCAGTTGATTTTTACGTACTGGCTTGCCAGGCCTGATGCACAACCTTCAACATAGGTACGCCCATTCACGCATGTCTCCACGCAGAAGATGCTCTAGCTGTGAATCGAACCGGTGTCTTACTGTGAGGCGACAACGCTACCGCAGCACCACCACTGCGGGTTAACTGGTGACCACAGGTTATAAAATTGCCAAAATTAAAGATGTGCACAAAAACAGTAAGACATTGAAATACTCTCCTTTACAAAGCAGTAGCTACATCAGCGATAGTAAACATGACAATTTCTGGCCACACCTAATGAGCACTGCTACCATTTCCAGTGTACATGGGGGGGGTTGTTTATTTTACAACAGTAACACTGGATTATTATTAAGTTATTTAAGATGGCACATATCTTTTAGAAAGGCAAAACTTTTTTTTAAGATGGTGCTTCTTATCACTTAAGCATATTTAGAAAGATATATCAGAACCCTCCTTTCCCAAACTTATAATAACAGAGCTACTTAAGTATTAAACATCTTTACAAGCTTACACACATTTGTCATGCTTTTTCCTTTTCTGAATTACATGTGTGGTTATACATTTAGCATAGTTTTACTCTTCCTCATTAAAAAAAAAAAAATCTGTCACGGTTTGGAGGTAAAAATTAGAGAGTGCTGTTCCAGCCACACTATTTATAATAAGTATAGCTGAGAACGGATACAGTTTTATGCAACAGTGACTAATAAATTACATTTTCTTGACAAGATTTAGTACTAAGTAGTGCTGAAGACATCAGGATGCATAATACAAGGCATGGGTCCTTATCGGATTACCAAAGTTTCAAAACTTCGAACTTCATACGTCCGACACCATATGATTAGAGTTCTGAAACTTTGAAACTATACTAAAAAAAAAAAGAATAAAAACATTTTTGTTATGTTTTTGCAGGAGGCAAGCCCCCCATACCCCCTGCTAATTAAGTATACCAACTCCAAGATCACAGTACAGTAAGGAAAATGGTAAATTTCATGTTCAGCTCTGTAGGATGATCTCCATTCAAAACATTTAACATTTCAAAACTTCAATCATATGGTCTCGACTGTATGATGTTCAAAGTTTTGAAACTTCAGTAATATGATAGGGACCCCAAGATACAGATGTGACTGTTTAGCTCATAGGTCTGTTTTATAGATTCATGTGCCGTGCTGTAATTCTGTTGCAAAATTGATCCTGCATCAGACTATAAACTCAGCAAGCTATATTACATTCTATAACTTGATAAGTAATCTTAAGTATCACAATGAGGAGAAACTGAAAAAAAATATATGTCTGATCTTGTCAAAAAGTTCTACATAATCCAAACCTGAAACAGGACAATAATTATGTATTACTAATTTTTATTTCAGTCTTGAATAGCAGTCCTCATAGCAGTAGGCATGCTGACATGATTATTTCTTGCTGTTAATATACTGTGAGGAGACAACTGATGAGATTTTAGATCACAATACCCTAGTTTGTCCTGTCAGACTGTAATCCCATTCACTAAGAAAGAAAGCCCTGAGAAGTGCTGTAAAGGATGAGAATTCTTAGTAAAAAAATGACAGTGACATTTTCAGAGAGAATACTACATATTTGTTTCCTACATAGGTGTTACAGTATCTGTGAAAATGTCATGCAAAATAATAAAGAAATAATTGAGATAATATATAACCTTTTTAAAAAGTGACAGTTTCAGGTACTGTCTTCCTCCCACATTCCTTCCCTGCTTGCATCAGCCAGAGTATCATATTTCATTGTTTGCAAAGCTCAGGTAATTATAAGTTCCTCAGCAGTTATCCTGTTTACATTGTAAAAGGCTGAGTAGGTTTATGGTCCAAGCAAATGAGAAAATGATGCTTGATAGGACATTACAAAGATAAACAGTTGCAAAGTCTTGGGTCTGAATAGTTTCATCACTTCAGTGAGCAGGAGCGGCCTTAGTTCAACTGGTGCCCTAGGCAAAAGGGCTCCATGGCGACCCCCACCGCAACACCCGGTGCCCTATCCTGGTCTATCTACACCAAATAAATACTGGAAAAGTGCCCCTGCCAGAGCAGCGCCCTAGGCAGCCACCTAGTTGGCCTATGCCTAAGGCCGGCTATGTCAGTGAGCATGAAATAACAGCAAACAGCTACACATAGATTTCTGTGTGTGTGTGTGTGTGTGTGTGTGTGTGTGTGTGTGTGTGTGTGTGTGTGTGTTTTTTTCCTTTTTTTGACATTAGACTTTCAGATGTGATATGTACGAGGGTAGTGTGACATTGGTGAGGACTGAGGTGGGAGTGACAGATACGTTTAAGGTGGAGGTGGGATTACATCAAGGATCAGCTCTGAGCCCTTTCTTATTTGCAGTGGTGATGGACAGGTTGACAGATGAGATGAGACAGGAGGCCCCGTGGACTATGATGTTTGCAGATGACATTGTGATATGTAGTAAGAGTGGGGACCAGGTTGAGGAGACCCGGGAGAGGTGGAGATATGCTTTAGAGAGATGTATGAAGGTCAGCAGGGCTAACACAGAATATATGTGTGTAAATGAGAGGGAGGGTTGAGGAATGGTGAGGATGCAGGGAGTAGAGTTGGTAAAGGTGGATGAGTTTAAGTACTTGGGATTAACAGTTCAGAGTAATGGTGAATGTGGAAGAGAGGTGAAGAAGAGAGTACAGGCAGGGTGGAATGGGTGGAAAAGAGTGTCAGGAGTGATTTGTGACAGACGGGTACCAGTAAGAGTAAAAGGGAAGGTCTACAAGAGGGTAGTGAGACCAGCTATGTTATATGGGTTGAAGACGGTGGCATTGACAAAAAGGCAGGAGTCAGAGCTGGGTGTGGTAGAGTTAAAAATGTTAATATTTGCACTGGGTGTGACTAGGATGGACAGGATTAGGAATTAGTATATTAGTGGGTCGGCTCAGGTTGGACAGTTTGGAAACAAAGCAAGAGAGGCGAGATTGCATTGGTTTGGACATGTGCTGAGGAGGGATGCTGGGTATATTGGGAAAAGGATGCTAAGGATGGAGCTGCCAGGTAAGAGGAAAAGAGGAAGGCCTAAGATAAGGTTTATGGATGTGGTGAGAGAGGACATGCAGGCGGTTGGTGTGAAAGAGCATGATGTAGAGGACAGGAAGAAATGGAAACAGATGATCCGCTGTGGTGACCCCTAACGGGAACAGCCGAACGCAGAAGAAGAAGAAGAAGACTTTCAGATGTGATAGGCAAAATGATGCAAGAGCAAGGAAAACAAATTTCTAAATAAAGTATCGTGTGATTTCATTTAGCCACAAAATGGTATGCAGTGAGGAAGCTGGCTAGGGCACAGAGGGGAAGAAACTGTTATCACTATCATTTTTATTAATATGCAAAAGTGTGGAAATCATGTTTTTGGTGGAAAATACACTCTGGCGAAAATACATGCTTTGTTTAGAGTGCATATGTCCTTTAGTAACAATTGAGAAGTCCATGATCTTATTATGAACTGCTCTCCACCAAAACATTCTTGCATGTTGCACTGTCACAGAGAAAACTTTATACATCTTGTGTTATTTCTTTCAAAAAATACTGTGAAGAGCATGCAATGGTAATGAAGAGGGATGAAGCTCTAACTACAGCTCAGATGACCCAAGTTCAACTAACATCTTAGGACCATGTCTGCCTGGATAACTGGCTTGCTCATCCAGGGAGAAAGGGATAGTGGTTCTCATAGGCTAGCAAAGCTGCTCTAATGGTGTAACCTCTACTGGAGATTAAATGCCTATCATAATGCAAAGAGCTGATAATAGGTAAACATGAGTATGGCTGCCCATGCCAGTGACAGTAGCCCTTCCTGACACATGTGGGAGAGCTAGTATGCATAGACAGAAGGAGGACATCATTTGTCCTTGTAGAGATGAAATTGTTGATGTCACCACCAATTGCAAATTTAGGACATAAAATTAAAATAAATAAACAGTCATTGCCAGGATGTGTGTGAGTGTACAAATTACTGTAATGGCTGCCTGGACAATGACCCCCCGCCCCCGGACAGTGTGACATCTGATCGAAGAGAAACTTGATGGTCAGCAGTTGCAGGGAACAAATATCATACAAAAGTTTAAGAAAACACTATGAGAGACACAAAGCATGTGCCTTGAGGAATAATGATAAATTACAATATAAGAAAAAATATAAAAATGAACTTTGGTGAAACACCTACACCTCACTGTTACTGGTCACGCTTCCATAAACTTAAACACATACACACACACACACACACACACACATATATATATATATATATATATATATATATATATATATACATATACACACACACACACACACACACACACACACATTAACAAACTTTCCCACACATATACAGTACATGCATGCACATGCGCATGCACACACACACACATACATGTACACACAGGAAATGTGACATAAAGTTTATTTATTTTATTTATTTATTTAACATTTGTTAACCGGGAAAGTCCGACTTGGAACTAAGCTAATTTTCAGTGAAGGTGCGGGGAGAAAGACTCCAGATGCATGTCTTTGTAATGTGGGAGGAAACCAGAGAACCCACAGGAGACCCACATGAACGCAGGGAGGACATGCAGACTTCACACACAAGGCACAGAAGGAATAAAGTAAGATCTATGCCTCTGAAGATCAGAAAAGGCAGAAGTGATTATAGATAGCTGTATATTTTTCTTCCAGAACCTCACAACAATAACTCAGTCTGCATAACAAATGCAAAACAGACTAGCTACTGCCCAGGTAGTTGAACTAGTACTAACAAAATGCAACACATGATGGGTTACCTAAATTTCATCTGTAAATTTCAAAACACAACTGCCACAAGAATTCTGTGTTTTACAGTACATGGACATTACAAGAAAAATGAATAATCCAAGGCAAATAGCAATAGATCGTTCTCTATATTATATTACTTTTCATAAAGCTATTCCTTTTCACTTTAACACAGATGCAGATAGTCTGAGAATGCTCTAGGAGATGTGCATGTCATATTGCATTGTTAAGTGCAAAACTCTTCTGGGACTGTCTAACACGGTAATTGTCTCAATGATTACATAGCCCAAAGCTTGTTATTTTGGCAAAAAACAAAAGGTTGCAGACTGCAGAAGTCTACACCAGAATACCAAGGTGGGTTTCAAAGATATTTACCCACCAAATTTTAGACAAAAAAAAAAATCAGTGTTGCAGAAAACTTCATATATGACTAACCAAAGAAGTCCCAGTTCCAGTTGTTGGCTGCAAGTGAATGGTGCACCTGCCAATGTCTGCAGAAAATCTGAAAGTGCCTGTAAACTTTGTTTGCAGCACAGATAAAGTTTTCATTTATGTGTGTTCTGTATTTCTCTGTTTCTGTAACATTTATAGGGACTGGAGTGCTGCTGCTGTGTGGTTTCTATCCATGTTGTTACTGTGAGGTGTACAGCAGGTGTTACAAAATGGTACAAGAGTTATTTGTGACACTGAGGCAACAGAAAACATCAAAACTATGAAGAAGAGAGGAATGCTATTATGCTCATTTAACCATCACATTGCTGCTGTTTCATTTAACATTAGTATCATTTAACCAAATTACCTGCTTGTCTCCAAGGGCATTTGAACAAATATAGGTCCATAACATCATAGGTAAGTACTAGGCTAGCTGCCCTTGAGGACCATTTTAAGCCTAGCCAATATCCATTTTTTGCTTGACATAACCTATCCCTTTTGGTTAGAGATTGTCCTTACTCATCCCATGGTCAATAATTACATATTACCCCTAATGAAAATAACTGGGATTATACCATATTTAATTTGAGGGGATCTGTGCATGTGATGAAGAGCTGTCTTTGTCCATTAGTAGTACGGGGGACAGTCCTGGGGAAAGCTTTCTGTTTCCCATCCATAGAGTCATGCTGCACTTGAATATGGACAGGGATTAACTTTGTTTTATGTGGATTAGGAGTCTGTTTCAGAGCAGCAGTATCCTCTGTGAGATATACCTGTCCCTTTAAACCATTCTGTTGATGTATGACATATATATATATATATATATATATATATATATATATATATATATATATATATATATATATATAAAAGATTATATATAATCATAGGTTCATAGGTGTTTACTAGACCAATGACCACAAGGGCCTTTTTAAGCCTAGCCATGCATCCCAAATCTCTGACAAGTTCTGATACCCTTGATAAGTGTAAGCATGGGTTTGGGAGAAGAACCATTTACAAGTTACCTGTCTCCATTAGAGACATAGGTGCTAAACCAGGGATGAATTTCCAGTTTCCCATCCAATTGTCCAAGTTGCACTTGAATTGGGTTAGGGAGTAACTCTGCTTCAATTGGATGGGAAGCCTGTTCCATAGATGGGGTAGTCTCTGGGATACATACCTATCTCTCCAGCAGGTTCTAGTTATATCACAGCCAAGGTTTACATCTTTAGAACAGGTCATTCTGGTGCTGTTTGTTTTGTGGATATGCAGGAAGTCCATCAGAGTGGGGTCTGACAATGCTCTATATGCCAGGCATAGATCTCCCCTCAAAATCTTGTAGGAGACCGAATACAGGGACAGAGCCTTGAGGCAGTCTGCATTGGACATTTTACTTACTCCTTGTATTCTTCTAGTGTGGAACCTCTGTGGATATTCCAGTTGTTGGATATGCTTGGTTAGGTAGGGCATTGTACTCAGTGATAAGTCTGATGAATGCAGAATACAGTGGAACAATGACTTCCTTGGCCTTAGATGCCATACCTTTGTTTATAAGTTGCACAACATAGAATGATTTCCTCACCACTGTAGGCACATGATGATCAAAGGCTAGATTGCTATCTATGTGTGTCCCTAAGTCATTGACTGCTGAGTCAACTCTAAGGTGTGTTGTCAATATGATAGTTACCAGGGATGGATGACTTCCCAAAGAATACTATTATGTATTTCCTAGCATTTAGTTTCAGTCCATGACTCTGACACCAGTTGTTTGTCTGTGTCAGCCCCTCCTGGAGAACATTTGTGTCAGTATGAGATTCAATGACACCTCCTAATTTGCAATAATCTGTAAATTTAGTCAGCCAGAGACCACTGACATTGGCCTTGATTTCTGAGAAGTAAATGCCAAAAAGGAGCGGTCCAAGCACTGATCCCTGAGGGATGCCACTTGTGACTGTTCCCTTTGTATTGGTGGACTCCCCAATTCTAACTACCTGGGTCCTATTCATGCATAATATGATTGCAGTGCACTATTTACTTGACACCATTATACTCAGATATTTAGTAAATCTTCAGGCACAGATGAGCAGCTCATATAATAATTTAAAAGCTCTTCTGAAACACTTTCTCAGCAATACTGGAGTATATGTAGTGAAAGTTTTAAAACATGAGGAGAATAAATCTAAGATGACTTATCTACTTAATTTAGCACAAGGATATTGATGTCAAGCAGGAATGAAAATGAAACCAGAAGTAGATAAAAATCAGGCAGCAACTGAATGTGCCAAAAAACAAAAGAAAGAATATAAGGTGAAGGACCAGATTAGAAGGCAAGAAATGTGGAAGAAGCATAAATATAGTTGCAAGTATAGAAAACTTCTGGAAGAACCTTATGTTGATCAGGAATGAATGCAGGAATGGTTAAGGAGAGGCAAATTCAAGCCAAGAGATGAAAGATTAATATTGGTATCGCAAGACAGTGGGCTGTGTACACATTGGTTTACAAAGTCCATTGAACATGTGGAAGAAACACACAAATGTAGGTTTTGTAAAACCGAATTAGAAACATCTCATTGCGGGTTGAGACATACTAATGGCAGAAGGATTGTATACTGAAAGGCATAATAATGTGGCAAGACTGTTCCACTGGGGATTGTGCAAACATTATGATAATGAAATAGCTGAAAAACACTGGAAGCGTGAGCCACAAAGCATCATAGAAAATGAAGAAGTCTACATCACATGGGATCATCCATTACTAACAGTTCAAAAGATAGATGCTAGAAAACCATTTATAGTGTTCCAAGAAAAGAAGACAAAAGTAACATTGATTATTGAAATCACTACACCCAGGGACTACAGTGTCTTGCATACAGAGAGACATAAAGTCATAAAATATCAGGATCTGCTGGTAGAAACAAGAGCAATGTGGAAGAAAGATACCCAGACAGTTACAACAGTAGTAGGGGCAACTGATCTTATAGGTTCATAGGTTCATAGGTTCATAGGTTTATACTAGGCTATCTATATTTATACTAGGCATTTATAAGCCTAGCCCAAATTTTTGTGGCTTACGCCACCCCTTATATGAAAAAATACTGTACCCATTAGTTTGTTGTGGCTCTGTCCAGCAGTGACACAGAGATGATTCCCGGGGTAAACCTACGATCTCCAATCCACAGGTCAAGAGTTCTCTTGAACAGAGCCAGCGAGGTGCTCTACCTCACATGGACCGGGACTCTATTCCACAGCAAAGGGAGTCTCTGAGTGATAAATCTATCCCTCCAGCATGTCCTATTTATATCCGTGCTAAGGTTTAAGTCACTTGCTCTAGTGGTTTTGGTGGATTTGGATTTTTTGAGGTGGAGCATGTCCATTAATTCTGGGTTGGACATGGCCTTGTATGTCAGGCACATGTCACCTCTGAGCAGACGGTATGCGACTGAATAGAGCTGGAGTTTCTTCAATCTGGCAGCATATGACAGATTTTGGAGTCCCTTTATCCTTTTGGTGAGAAACTTTTGTGTCTCTCCAATTGCTGCAGATGTCGGGTGAGATACATCCCGAATGGGGCATTGTACTCGATCATTGGTCTGATAAGTGAAGAGTACAGGGGAACAATGACCTCACTAGATCTGGATGTGAATCCCTTCATGATCAGGTGGGCAATGTAGAAGGTCTTTCTAACCACTTTAGCAACGTGAGTGTCAAAAGAAAGGCCACTGTCAACCTGGGTCCCCAGGTCCCTGATAACCTCTTCTGTGCTTAGTGGATTGCCACCTATAGGGTAGCTTGGGGTTACCTTGTTTTTCCCGAAGGGTATGACTATACATTTTTTGGCGTTTAACTTCAGGCCATGGCTCTGGCACCAGCTATCTGTTTCCGTGAGTCCCTTCTGAAGGATATCCGTGTCGGATGCACTTTCCACTATGGCGCCCAGTTTGCAGTCGTCTGCAAACTTTGTCAGCCAAAGTCCTCCCATGTTGGCCTGTACTTCTGAGAAGTAGATGCCGAACAATAGGGGGCCAAGGACCGAGCCCTGTGGGACACCACTTGTGACCGACTTGGAGTCTGACATAGCGCCAGCAACTCTAACCCTGTGGGTTCTGTCCTTAAGCCAGTTTGCAACCCATCTTGTGACATATGGGTTTACATTTAAGCTGGTAAGTTTTTCTACAATACCCGAGTGGGGTATTGTGTCAAAAGCCTTTGCAAGGTCAAGGTAGGCTGTATGGACTGCCTTTCCCTCATCAATGGCCTTGGTGACTGTTTCGAAGAAGTCGACCAAGTTCAAAAGGCATGATCTTCCCTTGACGAAGCCAAACTGGGTCGGGTCCAATGTCTGCAAGTCCCCTATATCTTTGTTTATGAGCTCCATTATGATCCTCTCCATAGCTTTGCAGACTAGACTTGTTAAGCTTATGGGGTGGTAATTACCAGGGTCTGTAGAGGCACCGCCTTTGTGGAGTGGGACCACAGTTGCCGTACGCCACTCCTTGGGCACGTATCCTGTGGTAAGGCTGAGATTAAACAGCTGCCTTATGTGCGGGTTTAATTCCTCATTTAGCTCGTGTAGCACACAGTTGGGGACACCATCCGGTCCCATTGATGCTGTGTTTTTAGCTTTAGAGAGAGCAGCTTTCACCTGCGCATTTGAGATGTCTGGGAGGCTACACTCCGCTGGGATAGTTATCTCTCCTTTAGGGGAGAGGGGTGAAGTTTGCACTGAACCTGTCTGCCAGTATGTTGGCAATGTCTGTGGGTTCAGTAATTTTTGTATCATTTTGGACTAATTCTGAGCATATCTGGGAATTTCCACCCAGGTTCCTAACATAGCTGAAAAAGGCCTTATGATTGTCCTTTGAATCCATGGCAATTTTTCTCTCAAAATTGGCCTTAGTTGATTTTATGAGTGCTCGTATTTTTTACTAATAATGATCAGGGTGACTTCCCTTTTATGGATTTTGTTCTATCATGTAATAGCTTTCTCCTCTTATTGTAAAGTTTGTTAATGGCTGGGGTCCACCAGACTGGACGTTTGCCCTTTGTGGAAAGAGTCTTGGTTTTATTTGGGATTGCCTGATCCATGCAGTCCTGGAGGTGTTCATAGAAGGCATTTGTAAGGGCTTCCTCAGCTTGTGTTGTGGTTTCCACTGGCTCAGGGGCCTTGAAGGATACCACACCAGTCTTGAGTAGTGTGAAGTTTGCTTTAGAGAAGTTCTTCACTGTGGTCTTTTTTGTTTGGGTTCGGGGCGGGATGTGGATTTCCAGTGAGATTAGTTTATGATCAGATCTCACCAATGAGGGATATACTTCCGGTGTGGAGTATTTTGTCCCCATGTTTGTGATAATGAGATCTAGTATATTTTCTCCTCTCGTGGGAATAGTGACTAGCTGTTCCATGGCATTTGAATTTATGAACTCCAGGAACCATTGGGCTAGAAAGTTAGGGCTTGAGTAATGTTCCCAGTCTATATTCGGGTAGTTGAAGTCACCCAATATGATGGTGTTTGGAGATACATTTATACCCTCCAGTGTCTTCAGGAAGGCTGTGTGGGGTTCCTGAGTTTGAGAGGGTGGCCTGTAGCATGCTACAATTTGTAGAGCAGTTTTGCCTATGGGTAGTTGCACCTGGATGGTTTCCGAAGCTTCGTGCGCTGCCATCAACTTGGAGGTGTGGGTATCCTTTATGAATATGGATACACCCCCTCCTTTTGTGGTGTGGTCTGGGTTTTGGGGCCGGAACGAATGATATGAGGTAAAACCTAATAGTGCCGGGGTGCTCTCAGGAGCCTTGAACCAGGTTTCAGTTACAGCACAGACATCGATGTTCTCCATACTGAGAAGGGCCTCGAGTGCGTGCATTTTGAGATTTAGACTTCTGGCATTGAGCAGCATTACCCTCAGTTTCTTTCCATTTTTGTTTTCTAGGGTGGTAGGTTTAGAATTTGAGCCTTGCCTAAAAAAGGCACTATGGGGGTGGCAAGAGCCTTAGCCAATATCCGGAATCCCAGGGGGACAGGTGCAAGCCATCCCTTGCGAAGCAGCGTGGCTTGTCAAGCATGTCATCCCAGGCAGACAGACACTGGATCCCCTTTGAATGACACCAGACATTAAGCCAATTGTTAAAGCTGATCATCTTGTCTCTATATTGTGGCATCATTCTTGGTGAAGGAAGGATACTGCTCAGGGTTAGGGTCATACCTGCCTGGGCTACATAATCAGGGAGCTCCTCTATGTCTCTTTTCATGTAGTCCAGGGAGGTACGTCTCAGTTCGTTCACACCAGCATGGACAATGACTGTGTCATATTTGTACTTGCCGTGGAGTGACCCGAGTGCTTGTGTTATGTGGCGGATTCTAGCGCCCGATAGGCAGCTTACTGTGACCCTCTCCTTGTTCAGCCTGGTGAGTGGGACGTCAGTGTGTCTGACTATGGAGTCACCTATGACAAGTATGTTTGGTGTTGTATTTGGCCTTAAGGGCTGTGACTGCTTTGCACACTGCTTTTGTGGTTTATGTGTTGCTTGTGGGGTGTCTTGAGGTAGCAGTTGTTTGGGTGTCTGCTTTGGAGGCCTCTGCTGTTTAGGTAAATTTTTACTCAGAGCCTCCGAGTATGTCTTTGTGTGTTTATGTGTTTGATATATATATAAAAAAGAATCTGCAATTGTATTTAGATATGCTACCAATATATGTCATTCCATACAAATTGCAGAAGGAGTCATTAATGGGCACATTGTGGGTGCTGTAAAGAGTACTTTTGCCTGACATCAAAGGTGAAACAATACTAACTTCATGAACTTTAATCTTACTTTGACTTAGGAATGGGGTCTATTCCTGTTATGGTATTAGAAACACAAAAGATTTGGTGAAATTAAAAAAAGAGTATATGTTCACATGAAAATATCTGTACTGGTCTGTCATTGTGCTTTGCAAATTATTATGCAAGCTCGATGTGGCCAAACTAGATGTAAAAGGTATACTCATGAAATGTCCACATCCATGCAGTTAATGCATTTTCACTGATGTTTTAGATATTTTACATGTGTCAATCTTTGATGCTTGTAAGCTACTTGCATTGCAGTTACTTTGAAGCTGCAGTTCTGCTGTAAAGGAAGTGTTTGCTTATGCATGTCAAGTCAACACAAAAAAAGAAATAAGATATATTGTGTTTTATTTTTTTCATGAACAACTATTACATTTTTCAGACCAACATAGTAGTCTGACAGTTTAAAAATGAAGATTAAGGCTATGGCAAGCTGCTAAAATGCTCCAGTCTACAGTCATTGGCTTGCTTCTGTTTGCCCAATGCATAGATGTATACTAGGCTAATGACCACTGGGGCCAAGCCAAGCCATGCAACACAAATGTATCCTTTGAGTCACTGTGACTTAGAGGTTATTTTAAGGGGAATATGTTAGTTAGGGCATGATTTAACAGCTGCCTCTGTCCTTCAGAGACATTGGTATCAGATGACGGTTGAATTTCCAATTTCCCATTTACTGGTCCAGGTTTCATTTGAATAGGGTTTAGGAAGTGAGCTGCTTCACATGGATGGGAAAACCTATTCCAGAGAAAGAGGATTCTCTGGGATATCTACCTGCCTCTCTAACATATCCTATTTAAGTTGCAGGCAAAGTTTAAATCCTTAGATCTAGTAGTTCTGGTGCTGTTCATTTTGCAGATATGGGAAAGGTCCATCAGAACAGGATCTATGGATGCCTTGAATGCTAGACATAAATCACCTCTCAGCAGTCTGTAGGAAATAGAATATAGAGATAGGGCTTTGAGACTATCTGCATAGGACATTGTGTTTATGTCCTGTATTCTTCTTGTGAGGAACCTTTGTGGAGATTCCAGTTGTTACATGTGCCTGGTCAGCTACATACAGAGAAGAACATTATACTCAATGATGGGTCTGATGGTAGCTGAGTATAATGGCACAATGACTTTCCTGGATCTAGATGCCATATCGTTACTTATAAGCTGAGTGACATAGAATGAATTTCTTACAACCTTAGACACGTTAGTTGAAAGCCAGGTTACTATCTATACGAGTTTTCAACTCTCTGACTACTTTGTGTAATGTTAAGGGTGTTTTATCAATGAGGTTGTTTCTCTGTGTGGCCAATATCCCAAAAAGTACTATAATACATTTCTTGGCATTGAGTTTTAATCCATGGCTTTGGCACCAGTCATTTGTCTGTGTTATATCTTCTTGTAAGATTTTGGGTGGTTTCTATGATTGCCCTTAGCTTACAATCATCTCCAAACTTGGTAAGCCTGAGGCCCTCGACTTTGGCCTTGACATCCAAAAAATATATATATGCCAAAGAGGAACAGATCCAGCACAGAGCCCTGGAGGACTCCAATAGTGACCAGCCTCTTTGCGGATGTGGTCTCATCAGTCTTAAGTTCCTGGGTCCTGTCTGTGAGCCAGCTGGCTATCTAGCGAGTTATATAGGGATTTATGCCTAATTCCATGAGATTGTTTACAATTCCAGAGTAGGGTATTGCATCAAATGCCTTAGCTAGGTCCAGGTAGGCAATATACAGCATTTTCTCTTATTCATTGCCTTGGTGACCTTCTCAAAGAAGTCCACCAGATTCACTAGGCATAACCTACCTTTGATGAAACCAAACTGGATTAGATACAGTGTCTGAAGGTTTCCTATGACATTGTTAATCATTTCTATGATAATTCTTTTGATTGCTTTCTATATCAGACTAGTCAGACTAATGGGTCTGTAGTTCCCATGATCCATAAATGGCACACCCTTGTACAGAGAGATGACCATTGCAGTCTTTCATTCATGTGGCACAAAGCCTGCAGGGAAGCTATGTCTGAATAGTGGCACTCCTGGCCCTGATAGGTCATATTTCAGGCCATTTAAGAGGCATCCTGGGGTACTATCACCCATCAGAGCTGTATTCCTGGCCTTAGAGACCACATCTAAGACCTGCTCCCTATTGATAGTTGGAGGGATTATGTTAGATGGTGTTTCCTTGGGGGTGCCTGCAGCAGTAAATTGGGTAAAGTTGAAGCTGAATTTGTCGGCCAAAAGATTTGCTATATCTCCCAGTTTATTGGACAAACATTTGCCAACAGTTTGGCACATTATTGTGTCCTGCCTATGAGGTTTTAGACATTGTTAAAGAAGGCCTTATCATTGTCCTTAGCCCAGGGTGCTATCTTTACCTAAAAATTTGCTTTGTTGGACTTAACTAGCCCTGTTAGTTGTTTATTCTGTTTGATGAGAGAGTTTTTATCTTTTTTGATGTTACACTTCCTAATTTTAGCCTATGGCTTTTTTCTTTTGTTGTACAACCTGTTTTATATTGGATTCCACCAGGGTGGGTTTTTTCACTTAGCTTTGGGCTTATTTCTAGTAGGCACAGCACCTTCTATGCAGTTGTTGAGATGGTTGCACAGAGCGTCTGAGAATAATTCTGCATAGGTTGCTGTGTTATCTTGGAGGGGCTTGAAGTAGTTTGCCTTGGAGTAGTTTCTAATGGTTACAAGGTTTGCTGGAGTTACAGAATTGATTCTTATTTCAAAGGAAACTGCTTTGTGGTCTGACCTTACCATAGAGGACACAACACTTGGGAGGAAGGATGCAGCATTCTCCTATATTTCTGAATAGCAGGTCCATTATGTTTGTACCTCTAGTAGGCATATGGACTAACTGTTTACAAAGTCTAGGAATCTGTGTGTCTATAAATCTAGGGTTGTGTAGGATTCCCATTTTACAGAGGGATAATTGAAGTCTCCCCATGATTATGGTATTTGGCTGAATGGTGAGTGTCTCCAGTAGGTATAAGTATGAACTATAAGTTTCATGGGACACAGATGGGACTTTGTCTAGGGTATTCTGGACATGGAGGAACTCCACTGCATCATCATGTTAAACCAACCTAGAGGTATGAAAAACAATACAGAGAGGTTGCACACAGCTGCTAAAAATAATTGTTTATTAAGGTAGTAAGTGCATTCATATTTCTCTCAGACATTTCATCAGACATATTAAAACACTGCTAACTATTCCATTAAATGCAAGCTTCATTCATTGTCTAGCCACTCACAGTTTGACACAATACAGATTCCAATCAAAAACTGCTTACATTGATATTAGATGTTGCATTAACATAATTTAGAACTGCAAATAAATCACTGAAGATATATATCATACGTCTTACAAATATTAAAATAACCTACACCTCATTGAAAACTTTATACTATCAACCCTTACTTATACATTCCATTGTATTTGGGTTGTGATATTTCAAAATAATCACTAAATATCATCTAAAGCTTAAGCCTCGCAAACACATGCACCTAAGCTGAAATTAGCCTAGAGGTATGCTTTTTATTGATGTAGATCTGGACACCTCCATCTTAAGTCTCCCTCAGTGCAGTTGTTGGTCTAAATGTGTGGAAGGCACTGAAGACTTGCACGGCCAGGGCACTCTCTGTGGCTTTAAACCATGTCACAGTAACTGCACATAACTATTTATTTATTTATTGACATTTGTGGGTTGGTCCAACTGGGCTTGTGACCCATTTTCAGTGGAGACCTGAGGAGAAAAGCTCCATGAAGCACAGCGATTTACATAGAAATTATACAATTACTAAAAAGCTCTTTTAAACAAACAGTTTAAAAAAAGAAATGATGTTACATTAAAGAAAATGTATACACTGTTGCAAGTTGAATAAGATAAATTGATTAAACACAGACAAGTTAAAAACACAAAAGAAGAAAATGAACAAAGGCAGTGTACTTGTAGTATTTTACAGGGTAGCAGTGAAATTATACATTTACATATTTACAATACTGGTTTCATTTGTCAGTGCAGGTATCAGAGATTTGGGAAAAATCACAGATGTCCACATTCTCTAAGCTGAGGAATGTTTGGAGGGAGTGGAGCCTCTTGTTTAGTCTCCTGGCATTGATCAGTAACATCTTTAGATTTCCTTGGGTAGATTTTGTACTTTGGAAAGTTGTCAATTTGGCATTGCCTAATAAAAGTTACATGGGGAAAAGCAATGCTTTAGCCAATATTCAAAAGCCTAGAGGCGAGAGTTGCAGGCCATTCATGGCAAAGCAAAGTCGTTTATTAACCATGTACTCCTACACTGACAAATACTGTATCTCCCTAGAATTACACCAAAACCTATGTAAATTATTAAAGTAGATCATCTTCTCCTCATAGGGTCATGGGTCAAGTTAAAACAATGCATAACACATACTTTGACTATTGCATTTGACTCAATTTCCTACTCGGATATTATAAATAAACCCACAAAACTAGACATAAATCCCTACTTCACCAGATGGATAACCAATTGTTTCACAGACAGGACATGTGGCTAAAGAGGGTGAATCCAGATCCAGGAAGAGGCTAGTTACTTCTGGTATGCCATATGGCAAAGTGCTGGGACAACTCTTGTTCAAAATATACTTCTCTGAAGTCAGGGCTAATGTGAAAGGCCTCTGGATGACAAAGTTTGCCAATGCCAGTAAGGTCTAATTCAAACAAATGATTGGTGCCTGTGCCATGACCTAAAGCTAAATGTGAAAAAAAATACATGATCATACTCTTTGGGAAGCCAAAGAACCCTGCCCATTACATCATTAATATAATACCCCTAAAAGTAGACTCAGAGGTGAGGGATCTAGATACACCGATTGATAGTAGCCTGGACTTTGACCCCTATGTGTCCACAGTGGTGTGGAAGTTGTTCTATGTGGCACAGCTTATAAGTAAAGGTATGGCATCTAGATTCAAGGAAGTTATAGTCCCACTCTAATCAGCCCTCATTATATCAATAATTGAGTACAATGCTCCATTTGGCATGGACTTGACTAGGCACTTACAATAGCTGGAGTGACCCCAGAGGGTCCTCACAAAGAAAATACAGGGTGTTAACAACACGTCCTATGTGGAAAGAATAAAAGCCTTATCCCTTTACTCTGTATCCCACCGACTATTAAGGTATGACCTATGCCTAATCTACGAGGCACTCACAAATCCAGCACTGATGGAGCTGCTACACATTTGTAAGACAAACAGCACAACAGGCACCTGATCTAGGGATCTACATCTAGTCAGTGACTCAAACAAAACATGCAAGGGAGATAGATTACTCCTTCTTTGGAACAGACTTCCTATCCACATACAGTGGCGGCTGGTGACTTCAAATGAAAGGGGGGCTGCAGGAGAGAGCTGAATGGGTGGGGTCAATGGGAAGGGGTGTGGCCAATTAGAAAGGGGTGGAGATATGCTCAAAACCACAACGACTGGAACTTTAATTAAATACGCTGCCCTGGGTGCTAAACCACCATAACGAGAGTCCAATCAAGACAAAATGAAGTGTAGAAGAAAAAAATATTTCAATGCATTGGCTACATAACAACTTATTTAATATCTAGATGGAAACACAAGGGTTGTGAGGCATGAAAAAATAAATTACTTTTTAAATACATTACTGGAATACCATTCAAAATCAAGTATAAAAAACAAGCAGCACTCAACTCAAACTACTTCTCATTGCACTGCAGTTCTAATTATAATTTATATTCAGCTTTATAAAATTACCAAGTAACATGCTGAAAGTAGCAATCTCTGTGATACCCCCACTTGTAAAAATGTTTCTTATCCAAAAAAGACCTGCTGCCTGATAACAACTATCTACTTGTTTCATGGGGAAGACATGATCAAAGTAAAAAATGAACAGCAAACAAGAAACAAGCTCAAGATAAATTGCTTAAAGGATTACTGCACAAGCTATGGACCACACATGATAGATTGGCATTCTGTTTAGTTTACGGGTAAAGCCTGCAAAGATGACTGCAAGTCTCCAACAAATGTAATGAGCTCCTGAAAATACTGTAATCCTGTCCTTTATTACAAATACTGTCATATGCATTTCAATACCTAAGGCTTATACATCTTGTAGTTATGTAAATATTCTCTGCATGGCAAAAACGAACAGGCTTTCAATGTTGGTAATTCTTTAACAGTATGCTTATTAAAGCTTACTTGCATTTTACAATCTCTGATAAGCTTACCTGATGGTCATTAAAGCATTGTTACTTAAACACAGACCAACAGGGCACTGCAACAGCATGCATTTTCTGAATAAGAAGAAGCATAAATCAACAGTATAAAAATATGACAGAAAACCAGAATATTCTGCAAAATCAGGACAGATGAAAAGCCATGGTCGTACTTGTGGTCTACCTTGGATGGGGGAATACTCTGCACACTTACACTGCATAACTGCTCCTTGCTTTGCTTGTACACATCCAGAGCAACTACAATGGGGAGTGGGGTGCAACAAGTATGTCACAATTTGAAATGTCTCTGGCTGACGGTGATGGCTCTGGCACTCATACCTCTCAATCTCAGAGCAAGAAATCTGGACAAAGCCATACATAGAAAAAATAAGGACAATTTTTAAATAGTGCTCTTATTAACTTAGAAATAGAATAGAATAGTAGTAGGTCTTGCATTAGTATGAATTTTCTGAAGGGTATGAAATCTGAAACTCACATGGCTGCCATTATTTTCTAACTTCAATCATTTGCCAGAAAACCACAAATATATGAAAAACAGACCAAAATTGTGATGCAAAAATATAAAATTGCAACAATACAGCTGGGAACCCGTCAAAGAAGGGACACATTTTTAATATTAGTACTGTTAACTTGAGCAGCTGACAAAATAAGAGCATCTACATGCATTTCTGAAATAAAAGTAATCTCTAACTCTAATCATTACAGTTATTTATAATTGTAAACCCTCCACATTTTCTTCCAAAATTGCAATTTTGCGGAGGGATTATTAAGGGGAGAGCAACATTTTGAGCCAAAATTGGGGACAGTTGAGAGGTTTGGATATTCCTAATTCTATAAAGTGATTTATTTGCACGTACCTCTCAACCCCTTAATGCAGGAAATCTGGACAAGGCCAAATATATTGGGAGAATATACAAACAGTACTAAAAATTGCTCTTGTATAAACTTAAGACAGTTGATAGAATAACAGGTCTTGCTTTAGCAGGCATTTTTCTGAAGGTTATGACATTTGAAACTCAATGTCTGTCATTATTTAGTGACTTCATTCCTAAATGATTTTCCAGAAGACCACAAATTTTATGAGGAACAAACCAAAAATCAGAAGCAAAAATCTATTAATTCTGCAAAAATTTGGACAATTGAGAGGTATAGTTCAGCCGGGGCTGTCTGAGTTTGATGCCCTTCCCCCCTCACAAAATCATGGTTGAATGGAGCCTCCCCCCTGCAGCCATTCCAATGTCCCATCCCTCAGTTATTTTGCCCCATTTACCAGAAACACTGTAATGTGCATACTGATTTACTTCTGCGATGAATTGGATTTCATTTGAAAGTTTTATTTTACATTTCACAGCACAAACCCTAATAGATATCTGCTAAACAAAGCAATGCAGTCCACAATGAAAACAGACTTAGCATTAAAACTTCTCTGCCCTTGAAACTCACATTCATTGAAACAGCATTGAAACCCACATTCAAAGAAAATACATTTTGCCAGTGGCAGATAAAGATTAACTTTGGGCTGTTTTCAAATTATAGGCCCCTTGAACATGAAACATACACATGCTCTTTGATACACCTTCCTGACTGTATTCAATTATATTCCTTGTACAATACAGTACAGTTGTTAGAAGGCATTTTAAATTTATTGTTTTGAACATTTTTCCAGTAAACAATGAAACAAAATGCATGCACCAATAATGACAAAACTGCCCAATTCAGAACATTTCCATCATAAAAGTCTACTCAAACTTCTACAGTCCACCAGTACCAGTAAATATGCACAATCTCTGAAGAAGTAAAAGTCATCTAAATAATTCCACATTAAAGAAATCTGTAACTAATGAAGAGATTGCTGCTAGCAAAGAACTTTATATGTCATTGTTCCAGATACAAATAAAGTGCCTGTTGCCCTTGAGGAATAAATTGCCTATGTTGCATTAAAAAAATAAGCTAGTAATATTGCAATAGGGAATGGATAACAAACTGATAACAGGTTCATAGTTAATAGGTATCATAGCTAAAAAGGACTGGAGCATCCACCCCCCTTTGCAGCACAGCACAGTATCAGCAATGCATCTATCTACTGCGGGAGTAGAACGCACAGCCTTCTGCATCAATAGCAAGTACACTACCTGTTGTGCTATTAACAATACAAGCAGAATCAGCATAAGCAGCACTAAACTTTTGTTCCCCTGCAGCTCTCAGCTCCTTGTAAAAATCTACTCAACACTCAGCTGTATCTCTGAACTTTGCAGCACACGAAATTTGGAAAAAGCCAAAATTTATCGGGGGTGGACAAAAGCCCAAAAACCAGGGGCACATTTTAAACATTGCTTGTATAATGTTGGAAAGTTGCTAGAATAAAATGCTGTGTTACCACCATACATTTCACTGCCAAGTCATGAACCCAGGGGACCCTGCGCAAAACAGTCAGAGCAACATACCACTATGCCAAATCAGCTGTTTTGTAAAAGAGAGGAAGACAGAAACTTAAATGGCTACCATTTAGTGAATTCAGTTCTCACCATAGCTGTCAACCTCTTAGCACAAAACACCTGAACAAAGTCAAGATTGGGGGAATACAGCCCCCAAACATATTCATTGAATTCAGTTCTCACCATAGCCCTCAACCTCTTAGCAAAAAACACGTGGACAAAGCCAGTAATGGGGGAATATAGTCCCAAAATAGGGACAAATTTCAAATATACATGTTATAAACTTAGAAAATTGCTAAAATGAAAGGTTTTGTATTACCATGCACTTTCTGAAGAATATGAAGTCTGAAATTCAAATGCCTGTTATTTTTTATTTAACATTTGTTAACCAGGAAGGTCTGACTTGGAACAAAGGCCAATTTTCAGCAGAGCAGGGATAAACACTCCAAACACATCCTTGTAAGATGGAAGGACATGCATGTTGCACACAGTAAGCACCCCAGCCAAGAGTCAAACCAGAGAACCTGTAGCTTTCAGGCAACAATGCTACCCATGCACCACTGCACTTCTGACTTTGCAAGGAAAATCAAACATATAGAAACCACAGATTTTTATGAGGAACAAAACAAATATGAGGCAAAAATCTGCAAATATTTTAAAATGGTGGTGGGAAGGGAATTCAGGCCCTTGCCACCTGAACCCAAGGTAAAGGATTCAAGCCTGAGTGTTCTCTACCCACCACCATATAGCAACTGGGGCATTTCACACACACACACACACACACACACACACACACACACACACACACATACACATACACACACCTTCCTCCGTACCTGAATGCTTCTGGTTTGGTTTCCGATGCTTCCCCTGCAGCAGCATAAGCTAATGGCTCCTGAATGATTCCTTAGCCCGCACAAGCTAACTTCAGGTTTGGCAATGCAGTCTGTGTGTTTCCCTGCAGGCTCCAGCCTGGTGTCCTTCTGTTCTGTGTGGTTGTCACCGCACAGACTTCAGGGTTGCAGGGCTGAGATGTCTTCCGCCCCTATCTGGACTGCCTAACACAGCAGTCCTTCTGTTCTGTGTGGTTGTCACCGCACAGACTTCTGTGTTGCAGGGCTGAGATGCCTTCCTCCCCTATCCGGACTGCCTAACACAGCAGTCTGGAGTATTGTGAGTACCAGGAACTCCAAGCACACATGCGTGGAGTTCCAGGACTCACAATTTTTTTATTGTATTTTCTTATTTCTTTCTATGGGTGGGGGGGGGGGCTGCAGTCCTGCAGTCCTATAGCACGAGCCGTCCCTACATATTAAACAAAATCCTTCCCTAGCCATCTTTAAATTCAATCTGGATCAACAGATGGGGAATCACAAATTCACACCTTGGGGAAGGTCCATGTCCTTTATGGACAGAGGTAATCTGTAAACACTCAAGGCATATGAACAAATATATGCCATCTTCTTTCCCCCAGGGGTTACATATTGGGTAAAATTGGGCCATAATGTCTAGGCTTGTAAGGGCTGCTAAGCCATTACCCTAATAATCTTCTATGAACTTATATTGTTGCATCATCCTTGGTGAAGGTTGAATGCTGCTCAGTGCTAAGCACATACCTGAGTATGAAAAATAGTCCCAGAGCTCCATAATGTCTCTCTTCATATAGTCTAGGGAGGTTATGCTTACTTTGACTATGACTGAATCTTACTGGTAATTGAGTGAATGCATAACTTGGTGCATCTTGGCCACTGTAGACAATTGATCATTATTTTCTCCTTGTTCAGCCTGGTGAGTGGGTCATCAGTATTTTGTACAATGGAGTCCCCCTATGACTAGAGTCCTGGGTAGTGCATTGACTTGCCTTATGGGCTTTGTAGTCTAGGCTACACTGGTTGTGGATGTATGTGCAATTTTAGGTATTGTTACTGTTGAATACTTTGATGTTTTCTGAGAATAAATTTTGCAGGTGGAATCCCTGGGAGGTTGTGTGGCTTGGGAAGATTGCATTTAAGTGCCTCAGCATAAGCTGGTCTATGTGTGGGGTGAATACTATATGAGGTTGGTATAGCATGTATCAGTGATGAAGGCTTCAGCCAAAAACATTTTGCTTTGAATTTATAACTCCTGGTTGTTAATAAATGTTTTTAGCCAACTTGAAGGTGGGCTGTTTTTGTGTATATACACCTCTCACATATTGTATTTTTTCCTTAGAGGATTAAATGGCAGTGGAGAAATTGAGAAAGTGCATATCCATGATGTCAGATCCTTTATTGGGTAAGATACAAGAGTGTGGTGCACAAGGGCTTAATAGTGGCTTGACTAAGAGTGCTTTAGGGGCTAGAGATTAAACTAGCCTATATAATTCTAAATTCAAGGGACAGTGCTCCTTAATGTGCAAACTAGCTGCCCTGTGCTACTCAGTGCACAAAGTAATTACTCTACACTCATTGAGTTACTGGTACAGTTTCAGAGGTTGTTTTATAGGGAAAATGTGGTTTCTAGGTGCCTGTGTCTACAAAGGGTACTTCTGACCACAGCTACATAATGAGCAGCTGTGTGCAAAATCTCCAAATTTATAAGGGCATTTAAAACACTAGAAATTGGCTTCTAAGTCCAGTGGTCACTAAAATGAATACACTTACAGCTTTCTTATGTGTTTCCCAACATAGGCAGACCAGGTCACCACCTGCTACCCTTAGATGGGCTTTCCCAGTCCTATTAATGTAAAAACACAAAAAAGATTGCTTGAGAGTGTAATGATACCACAAAACAACTTAATCAAACCACCTGTACTAGGCAGTTTAAAGTATTAGGGACCTTTAAAATTATTTAAAGTGTAAAATCAGCAAACAAAGCAGTAGTACTCTAAAACAGTTAACTGAAGTGTCAGATAATAAAATAAATCTCTTATCTTCCAAGGATGAAGCAGGATTAATTCAGGACCCTCTCAGAGTGTGATAAGGGCACCAAATAGATGATAGCTCTTAGAAAATTAGCAGGAGGCAATACGTAGAAATGGAGGTTCAATCAAGAGTAATACTGGTTTGCTGGGTGGGCACTCAGTATTATGGGTCTATGGAAAACAATGGGTTGGAAGAGTACTTAAATAGCTTATACAGCATACAGTAGCAAAGAAAGAGGGAAGGGAGAGACTTTGGAAGTCAGATTATCATAAAGGCCAGAGGCTAGAGACACATTCTTTTAACACCACAGCAGGAAAAGGATGAGAGCTTTGGTGAAAAATTAAAGCTGCAAAAAGATAATGAAATATTGGCACTTTAGTCCTGTGACACTGAGCTACACAGTGACGTCAGGTAGGTTAGAATTTCAGAAACTTTACCTTAATGTCTCAGTGGGGGTGGGACAGACAAAATGAAAAGGGGACGGAAAGGGTCTGGAATGCAACGTTAAGCAGCAAAATGATAAGCAGACTATAAGACTCTAGCAGCAAACCCTTAATATAAATAACTGCAAAAACAATGAAATACCAATCATGGAAATGAATGTACAATTCTCTCACTATTGCAGTTCTACCATATCTAATGCAACAGACTATCAGAAATTTACTAGTAACATTGTTTGCGGGGAACAATGCAGTCATAAATGACAAAATGAGGCTCACATCTGGCAGTAATTCATAGTTCTGCAATAACTGTGAATGACTCTACAAGACTAAGGCTCCAGACAGGGTTCAACATGCAAACAGCTGGCCTTTACAAGTAATTCTACTTATTGAGACAGAAGGGAAAAATAATGTATAAACACAATCTTCCCACAACTGAAAATGAAGCTACAAGAATAAGGTCCCAGAACAAACAAAAAAAAATGCACACAGGTAACGTTTTTGGCTAAAACATGGGGGAAAAAAGCAGAAAAGTACAAAACAGTATCATCACACAGGTCACTATAAGCATAACTTATTCTTTCTTTTTTTTGATGAAAAGCTTGTTTCTCACAATTCAGGGATTTCCATACCTCTACAAATCTTACATAAAAGACACTGGGTGGGTGTAGCTTTGTGTTGGATATAGCAAGCTTTCTAGAGAGGGAACCAGTCAAATAAAACCAATATTGGAGTGCTAGTCATATGACTTTGAGCTACAGGTCAATGATCCCCAGGTAGGTTAGAATTTCAGAAACAGTGGGAGGTGGGGACACAAAGACTGGGGGAACAGAAAGGCACTGGAATTTAACTTTAAGCAAGTAAATAAGCAGAATATAAGACTCTAACAGCAACACTGGAATATAAATGACTGTAAAAGCACTGAAGCACCACTCCTGGAGCAGAACATACAGTACTCACAGTACTGTAATTCTGCCATCATCTAAGATACCAAACTGTGTAGAAATATACCAGTAACACTATTCATGGAAATAATGCAGTCATAAATCACTAAATAAGGCTCAAATTTGGCAGTAGTTAACAGTTATTCTACAAATGAAAATGAAACTACAAGACTAAGGCCCTAGACAAGGTTCAAAATACAAACAGCTAGCTTTTACAAGTAATTTTATTTATGTTGATAGAGGTGTGGTATAATGTATAAACACAGTCTTCCCACAACTGCAAATTA
>NC_056725.1:1046638797-1046731297 GCF_019279795.1 Protopterus annectens | reverse complement strand
ACTTTACAGGTTCCACTTTTGTAATGCTTACTTAATGCATTCCTTTCATCAGCAGTCTGTATTGCATATTTATGCTTGTAAATCCTTCTGTTGAGCTCATGTGTAGTTCTTCCTACATAATATGATTTGCATGACACACAAAAAAATAAATAAATCACATTTCTAGATTTACATGTATACAGTCCTTTGATGCTGATCTTGTTGTTACCTACCATTAATTCTTCAGAATCAGTGTACAAATATTGATACATATTGCAATTGCAGCATTTTACCATTCCCCTTCTTTCTGCCATTTCCTGGGTTTGTTGTTTTCTTGAAATAAATGTTTATAACATTTGGCCCTCTTCTGTGTAAAAATGGTTTTACTCCTATGATCTTGGTTATTTCTGGACAACCTCCAAAAAGTCCCTAATTTCTTTGTAATAATATTTTTAATAACAGAAGCATCTAAACTATTGGTGACAGGGATTACAGTTCTATTTCTGTCTGTTCTGGTCTTTATTGACCTCACACCATTATTATTGAAGTATGTTTCCCTTTGTTCAACTATTTGTGACATAGATGACATGACTTCTTCAACAGCATAACTTCTTGTCACCATTTTCTTGCAAAACTACTCAGCTTATTCTAGAAAAATCTCATTGTATTTTGTTATATTACTAATTCTAACCAATTGTCCTTTTACAATGTTGGTCTTAGTCTTTTTGGGGTGCATGCTGGTATAATGTAAGTAGCTATTATTTTGTACCTCTTTCTTATAAACTTTAGAGACTAATTTGTTTCCTTTCTTAAAGATTGTTACATCCAAAAAATTAATTTGACTAGTACTAACTTGACTTGTAAATTTTAAATAAGTACATACTTTATTAATGTATTTAACACACTTCTCAAAACTATTCATAAAACCTCTCCAAATTAAAAACATGTCATCAATAAATCTAATCATTTTAACTAAATTATTTTTGAATGCACTTTTAATATACTGACTATTCCCTACCATACATAAAGATGTTTGCATAACTAGGGGCCATTGAAGCCCCCATAGAAACCCAATTAGTCTGACAATATAACTGGTCATAAAAAGACAAAAAAATTATGCATTTTCTGTGTGTTTCTACCAAAAAAACAAAAAACAAAAAAAAAATAATCCTTGTTTTTCCGCCTTCCTCAACTAGTTTAGACCAGTTTACAGGCATTGCTGTATTCTGGGCTGTGGTGTAGTTCCTGTGTTGTCCATTACTTTACTTGGATAGAAGGAAGTTTCTTTGCTCACCAGTGGGAGTGGGGAGCCTTGAGCAGCCTACCTGTCCTTGGGGGAAGTGACCTCAGCACAAGAAGCTGTAGTAATTGGTTGTTTTGGACCATTTCTAGCTCTTTTGTAGTTCACTGTTTAAAATCCACCTCTGGGCATTTTTTTCTGGCTATACTGCTCAGACAAGCTCCACGTGGGTTTACAGAGTGGTCCTAGCAGCAGGGAACTCAGAAAAGCGACTACCTTCTGGATTTAAGTATCTTTGCTTTTTTCACTTGGAATAGCTTCTGTAGCTTACCTTGAACTAGCCTGAACTGTTTTTAACTGATTGCTGCATTATTTTAAAATCTGCACTTACAGTTACATTTTAGTCGAATTTGATCGAAAGTTTGCTTGTTTGTTTGTTTAATTTAACTGTGGAGGCTGCCCACTAAAGTGTGCTAGCCTGTGTAACTAATTTATCACTGTTTCTGCATTTTCTGTGGGTTTCTACCAAAAAACAAAAAATAATCCTTGTTTTCCCACCTTCCTCGACTAGTTTAGACCAGTTTACAGGCATTGCTGTATTCTGGGCTGTGGTGTAGTTCCTGTGTTGTCCATTACCTTACTTGGATAGAAGGAAGTTTCTTTGCTCACCAGTGGGAGTGGGGAGCCTTGAGCAGCCTACCTGCCCTTGGGGGAAGTGACCTCAGCACAAGAAGCTGTAGTAATTGGTTGTTTTGGACCATTTCTAGCTCTTTTGTAGTTCACTGTTTAAAATCCGCGTTTGCACGGCTTTGCGCAGTCGTGCGCATAGCACAGCACCGGTTAAACAAGGTTAACTTTTTCTGGCTCCGCCAAGTCTGCTCTTCAAATTTTCCCTTAAGGAAGCTCTACTTTTAGTATAACCAGACTACTCACTGTGTTATAAGCCTAGCACTTGTTCTCAATACTTGTCTACTAAGTAAGCACTCTCGTACTAAGTAAAGCACTACATCTACTTACCACCCCTGTGAATATCCACTTCCCTTAAAGGTATACCACTCCCTTATACTGTTCTAGCATGTCGAGTGGTAGATTACTGGCGCCGTCTCGAGTTCAGCTGGTCAATCTGGGTATCTTGAGACAATACTACAATTGTCTCATGTACACAGACAACCCTCTCCTCCTCCCAACAAACACAAATACATGTAAGAGATGCAACTATATAGCCAAACTGGAGGCTGAACTCTCTCAGCTCAGGGCTGGCATGACCAGACAGGAGGCGATGGCAACCACACACACAACAATCCCAGTCCCACATAGACCTACCACAACTGCAAACCAAACACATAAAAACACAAAGACATACTCGGAGGCTCTAATAAAAAACTTACCAAAACAACAGAGGCTCCCAAAGCAGACATCCAAAAATCCACCACTTCAAAACAAAACACATGCAACACATACTTCAATAAATCAGTGTGTCGACCAATCGCAGCCCTTAAGGCCAAACACCTTGCCTGATACACTAGTAATAGGTGACTCCATAGTCAGACACACTGATGTCCCACTGACCAGGCTGAACAAGGAGAAGGTGACTGTGAGCTGTCTATCAGGAGCTAGGATCTGCCACATAACACACCCACTCAGGTCACTCCAAAGCAAGTACAAATATGACTCCGTCATTGTCCATGCTGGTGTGAATGACATGAGATGTACCTCCCTGGACTACATGAAAAGAGACATAGAGGAGCTCTCCGATTATGTAGCCCAGGCTGGTATGACCCTGACCCTGAGCAGCATCTTGCCCTCACCAAGAATGATACCACAATACAAAGACAAGATGATCAGCTTTAACAATTGGCTCAAGTACTGGTGTCATTCTAAGGGGATCCAATATCTGTCTGCCTGGGATGATATGTTGGACAAGCCACGCTGCTTCACAAGGGATGGCTTACACCTGTCACCACTGGGCTTCCGGATATTGGCTAAGGCTCTTGCCACCCCCATAGTGCCTTTTTTAGGCAAGGCTCAAAAGACAAACCCACCTCCTTAGAAAACAAAAATGGAAAAAAACTAAGGGTAATGCTGCTCAATGCCAGAAGTCTAAATCTCAAGATGCAGGCACTTGATGCACTCCTCAGCATGGAGAACATTGACGTCTGTGCAGTAACTGAAACCAGGTTCAAGGCTCCTGAGAGCACCCCAGCGCTACCAGGCTATACCTCGTATCATGCATTTCGGCCCCAAAACCCGGGCCGAACCATAAAGGGAGGGGGAGTGTCCATATTCATAAAGGACACCCACACCTCCAGGTTAGTAGCAACACATGAAGCATCAGAGACCATACAGGTGCAACTAACCATAGGCAAAACTGCTATACAACTGGTAGCATGTTACAGACCACCCTCCCAATCTCAAGAACCCCACTCAGCCTTCCTGAAGACATTGGAGGATATGAATGTATCACAAAATACCATCATACTGGGAGATTTCAACTACCCAAACATAGATTGGGTACATTATTCTAGCCCTAATACCCTAGCCCAAAGGTTCCTGGAATTCATAAATTCAAATGCACTGGAACAACTAGTCACCTCTCCCACTAGGGAGATAATATACTAGACCTGATCATCACAAACATGGGGACAAAATGCTCCACACCGGAAGTATACCCCTCACTAGTGAGATCTGACCACAAACTAATCACCCTGGATATACATATCCCACCTCCACCCCAGCACAAAAGACCACAGTGAAAAACTTCTCAAAAGCAGACTTCACTCTTCTTAAGACTGAGATGGTATCCTTTAAGCCCACTGTGCCAGTGGATACCACATCCCACAATGCCGAATCCTTCACAAATGCTTTCTATGGACATCTCCAAGAATGCATGGATCATGCAATCCCAAACAAATCCAAGTCCCTCTCCACCAAATGTAAGCATCCTGTCTGGTGGACCTCAGCCATAAACAAATTGTATAACAAAGAAGGAAGCTACTGCATGTCAGAGTGAAATCCCATGAAGGGAAGACATCTCTGATCAACATTAGCAGAAAACTACGTTCTCTCATAAAAACATCCAAGGCAAACTCTGAGAGAAAAATCGCTAAGGACACTAAAGATAACCACAAAGCCTTCTTCAGCTATGTTAGAAACCTGGGCGGAAACCCTCAGATATGCTCAGAGTTGGTTCACAACAACAAAAAATACACTGAACCCACAGATATTGCTAACATTCTGGCTGACAGGTTCAGTGCAAATTTTTCCCCTCCTTCACGCCCAAAAGAAGAAATACTTATCCCAGCTGAATGTAATCTCCCTGTCATCTCAGATGTCCAAGTGAGAACCACCCTAAACAAAGCAAAAAACACAGCATCAATGGGACCTGACGGTATCCCGGGGTGCGTGTTACGTGAACTCCAAGAGGAGCTAAACCCACACATAAAAATGCTATTTAACCTTAGCCTTACTTCGGGATATGTACCTGAACACTGGCGTACAACAACAGTGGTCCCACTCCACAAGGGGGGTGCCTCTACAGACCCTGGAAACTACCACCCCATAAGCTTAACTAGCCTGGTCTGCAAAGCTATGGAAAGAATCATTATGGAACTCATAAACAGAGACATAGGGGACCTACAGACACTTGACCCCACCCAGTTCGGCTTTGTAAAGTGCAGATCTTGCCTTTTAAACCTGGTTGACTTTTTCAAAACAGTCACTAGAGCCATTGATGAGGGCAAAGCAGTCCATACAGCATACCTGGACTTGGCTAAGGCCTTGACACAATACCCCACTCAGGCATCATAGATAAGCTAAACAGCTTAAAAGTAAACCCTTATGTCACTAGATGGGTTGCAAACTGGCTAAAGGACAGAACCCATAAAGTTAAAATCGCTGGAGCAATGTCAGACTCAAAGCCAGTCACAAGTGGTGTCCCACAGGGATCTGTCCTGGGACTCCTCTTGTTCGGCATTTATTTCTCAGATGTTAAAGCAAACATGGGAGGGCTGTGGCTGACAAAGTTCGCAGATGACTGCAAACTAGGCGCCATAGTTGATACACCAGCAGACACACACATCCTACAAAAAGGCCTCACTGAAACGGACAACTGGTGCCGTAGTCACGGCCTTAAACTAAATGCCAAAAATGTATAGTCATCCCTTTTGGAAAAAACAAAGTACCCACAAATTATCACATAGACAGCAACCCACTGAGTACAGAAAAAGTAATCAGAGACCTAGGGACCAAAGTAGACAGCGACCTCTCATTTGACACCCACGTTGCCAAAGTGGTTAGAAAAACATTCTACCTTGCACACCTCATCATGAAGGGATTCACATCCAGATCCAAGGATGTCATTGTACCCCTATATTCCTCCCTCATCAGACCCATGATTGAGTACAATGCCCCATTTGGTATGTACCTCACCCGGCATTTGCAACAGCTGGAGATACCACAAAAGTACCTCACCAAAAGGATCAAGGGTCTCCAACATATGTCTTATTCTGCCAGACTAAAGAAACTTCAGCTCTATTCAGTAGCATACCGCCTGCTCAGAGGTGATATCTGCCTGACGTGCAAGGCCATGTCCAATCAGGATCTGATGGACATGCTCCACCTCAAAAAATCCAAATCCATCAGGACCACGAGAGCTAAAGACTTAAACCTCGGCACAAGTATGAATAGGACATGCTGGAGGGATAGATTCATAACCCAGAGGCTTCCCATGCTTTGGAACAGGATCCCAGTTCATATTAGGCAGAGCCCCTCACTGACTCTCTTCAAGAGAAATCTTGATGAGTGGATGGGAGATTGTAAGTTTACCCCAGGGGTCACATCTGTGTCACTGCTAGACAGGGGCACAGTAAACTAATTCTATTGTATAAGGGGACCTTCATTGTGTCACTACTAGACAGAGGCACAGTATTCTAGATTTATTCTGTACATTTTTGTACCATTTCAAGGGGTGGCAAAAGCCACATCACTATGGCTAGGCTTACAAATGCCCCAGGGCAGATAGCCTAGTACTATACTATGAAACTATGAAACTATGACTTAAAATAATGTCTAATATTTCCATTAGTAAACTTACTGTATTGTCAGAAAATAGCTTGGACCTTAATAATTCAATTCTGATGGTTTCCCTTCCGTCTTCTTTGGGAATCATAGTATAAAATGATTTAATATCTAATGTTGCTAATAAACCATTGTCAGTCACAATAATATTGTCTATCTTACTCAAAAAATCAAACATGTCTTTAATATAAGTACTAGTCTTAGTCACTACCTTTTGTAGATATGTATCTACAAAAATAGACAGACTTTCTGTTTTGCTGTTCATTCCGGACACTATTGGGCTGAATTGTTGATCTTCTTCCAGTCGTCACTGATGGGTTCAGTTCCGAGCCCTCAGAACCGAGTCGGCCTTATACCAAGCTTGCGTGCACCAAAATCTTTATGGATCTTCAGTATTCCAAAGATTCAACTAATTTTGGGGTTCCCATTTACAAAATACTTTCTTAAATTTTCATCAATTCTCCCTGTAAAAAAAAAGTGATCCTTTTGACATGTCACTACCCACCACACCCAGTCAGTTGAACTTTTATAACTATGAAGCAACTACTGGCTCATCCTATCAGTGAAAAGAACACTTATAAAGGAATGTACCACGTACTTGACAGTTTATTAACTAATAATGATAAAAAAGAAGTTATGTCTTACCATAACGTTCCATCTGAATTGTTGATCTTCTTCCAGTCATCACTGATGGGTTCAATTCCAAGCCCTCTGAACCGAGTCGGCCTTATACCAAGCTTGCGTGCACCAAAATCTCTCGAGCTAAGCTGCTACCCACAATGCCCTTTACTCAGTCACCTCAGATCAAGATTGCATGCAACATATAGAAGAAGAAATAAGTCTGAGGCCATCTCTGTGCAGAAACCCTAAGATACCACAAAGACCCAGACAATCTGCCAGGAACCTTTGGAGAGGGTCGGTGGGAGGGTGTGATGACTGGAAGAAGATCAACAACTCAGATGGAATGTTATGGTAAGACATAACTTCTTTATCTGAAGTTATTAATCTTCTTCCTATTCATCACTGATGGGACCAAGTCCCCAGCTACTTGGAGAACCTGGGTGGCCCTTATGGAAGAACATTCCTGAGAACCATTGAACCAAAGGCCACTCTTCCCCTGGAGATCAGATCCAATTTGTAATGCTTGATAAAGGTGTGGGGCTTAGCCCAAATGGCTGCTGCATAAATGTCATCCATGGAGGCCCTAGAGTGGAAGGCAACAGATGCTGCAATAGCCCTAGTTGAGTGAGCTTTGATTTTGCCAGGCTTAGATCCCTCCGTAAGTGAATCATCATCATCATCATCTCTATCGGAACAAACAATTCCTCACCAACCACTCCAAAATCACTATAGCCAGAACAAATATATTATCCACATTACTATATGCATCCCCCATGATGACCAACCTCCGCAAAACAGACCTAAACAAACTTGACAACTGTTATAATAAGATAGCTAGATTTGCCACAGAATCTTCCCCAAGAACGCACCATTATGACAGCCATATTAAACTACAATGGCTTGAATTCCCACTACTACTCCAGTACAAACAGCTTACACTCACCAACAAATTACTCCACCATGCAGAAAAAACACCATCCCTTCAACAACTAATTGAGCACTACAAACCCACCAGATCCTTAAGTTCTAGTACACAATACCTCCTTAAAGTAACCAAAATTTACAAGGAGGCAGGTAAATCCATCTATAGTCACTGTATCTCCAAATCCTGGAATGCTCTCCCTGCCCAAATTACAGCCTCAAACTCATTAGCCCTATTTAAGAAACAGCTTAAAACGCATTTCTCAAATAACAGACTATGCTCATGCAAGACCCATGGATAACTAGACATTTTTGTCACCAAACATAAAATTGTAGTCATATGCTATCTATTGACAAAGTATTACAAATAATTAACTACATCTAGATAAAAAAAACAAATGCCTGGATCATCATCTGTGTCTCAATGAATGTACATGTTTGTCTTTAATACAACTCTTATTGTTTTATTGTATTATTCTTTACTGTAATTTTGCACACGGAGCTTTTCTCCCCGGGCCTCCACTGAAAATGGACTTGTATCCAGTTGGACTTTCCTGGTTAAGAAATGTAAAATAAATAAATAAATAAATAAAATCTTTTGGCTGTTCCCGTTAGGGGTCCCCACAGCAGATCATCTGTTTCCATTTCTTCCTGTTCTCTGCATCTTGCTCTGTCATACCAACCATCTGCATGTCCTCTCTCACCACATCCATAAACCTTATCTTAGGCCTTCCTCTTTTCCTGTTACCTGGTAGCTTCATCCTTAGCATCTTTTTCCCAATATATTCAGCATCCCTCCTCAGCACATGTTCAAACCAATATAATCTTGCCTTTCTGGCTTTGTCTCCAAACCTTCCAACCTGGGCTGACCCTCTAATATACTTATTCCTAATTATGTCGACCCTCGTCACACCCAGTGCAAATCTTAACATCTTTAACTCTGCCACATCCAGCTCTAACTCCTGCCTTTATGTCAATGCCACTGTCTCCAACCTATATAACATAGCTGGTCTCACTACCCTCTTGTAGACCTTCCCTTTCACTCTTACTGGTACTCACCTGTTACAAATCACTCCTGACACTCTTCTCTACCCACTCCATCCTGCCTGTACTCTGTTTTTCACCTCTCTTCCACACTCACCATTACTCTGAGCTATTGATTCTAAGTATTTAAACTCATCCACCTTCGCCACCTCTACTCCTTGCATCCTCACCATTCCTCTATCCTCCCTCTCATTCACACACATATACTCTGTTTTAGTCCTGCTGACCTTCATTCCTCTTCTCTCTAGACCATATCTCGATCTCTCCAGGGTCTCCTCCACCTGTTCCCTACTCTCACTACAGATCACAATGTCATCTGCAAACATCAAAGTCCACAGGGACTCCTGTCTGATCTCGTCTGTCAACCTGTCTATCACCAATGCAAATAAGAAAGGGCTCAGAGCTGATCCTTGATGTAATCCCACCTCCACCTTAAAAGCATCTGTCACTCCCACCACAGACCTCACCACTGTCACACTACCCTCGTACATATCCTGTACCACTCTTACATACTTCTCTGACACTCCCGACTTCCTCATACAATACCACAACTCCTCTCTAGGCACCCTGTCATATGCTTTCTCTAAGTCTACAAAACCACAATGCAACTCCTTCTGACCTTCTCTGTACTTCTCCATCAACACTCTCAGAGCAAACATCGTATCTGTAGTGCTCTTTCCCGGCATGAAACCATACTGCTGATCACTAATCATCATGTCCCTTCTTAACCTAGCTTCCACTACTCTTTCCCATAACTTCCTCCGTAAGTGAATATGTGAAGGAAATGCAATCCCTGAGCCATTTAGACAAAGTAACTTTTGATACTGTGCCTCCCATTCTAGGACCTGCAAAGGAGATGAAAAGCTGGTCCAACTTGTGAAAGGATTTAGTTCTGTCCAGATAGAAACGTAATTGTCTATGAACATCCAAGGAATGCAGGCAGTATTCTCCCTTGTTAGAGTAATTTGGGAAGAATACAGGGAGCTCAATGGACTGGTTAATCAAAAAGTCAGAAACCACTTTGGGGAGAAAGGATGGGTTAGTACGAAGTGATACTATGTCCTTATGAAAGATCAGATAAGGGCTCTTGATACATAATGCTTGTAATTCAGACATTCATCTGGCTGAGGTTATAGCCACCAGAAATAAGGATTTCCATGACAGGAATTTTAGATCACATGTCACAGCCAGCTCAAAAGGGGGCAGAGAAAGAGACTGCAGAACCCAGGACAGATTCCATGCCTCCACCGGCTGCCCGATGAGAGGACTGCTGTGGAAAATACCTTGAGGAAAGTCTTGCAAAGACGAGAGGAAATAAGCGGGGCTACATCTGACCCATTATGGAAGTTGGAAAAAGCTGCTAGATGGACTCGAATAGTGGAAGCTGACGCCCCATTGTCAAATAGTTTAGCCAGGTAATGAAGAATAGTGGCTACGGGGGCTCTGAATGGGTCTAGCTTCTGATTATGTGACCAAATAGAGAATCTTTTCCATTTGTCCCTGTAAAGTTTCCTGGTGGATGATTTATGAGAGGCCAAGATAATATCACGTATGGGTGAAGAGAGGGTTTCCTGCCTGGCAACTAATGGAAGTGGAGAAACCAAGCTGTCAGAGAGTGGACAGATTCAGGGGAGTCAGACCTTGTGGGTGAGATATGAGGTCCTGACGAGTATCTAGGATCCAAGGAGGTTGTAACAGATGAGGTCAGAGGAAGGGAAACCACACCTGACAAGGCCAGAATGGGGCAATGAGGATCACTTTGCTTCTCAACCGAATAGCTTTCCTTAGAACAAGGGGGATCAGAGGAATCGTAGGATAAGCATAAAGGAGACCTGTGGGCCAATCATGAATCAAAGCGTCTCTCAGTGACTCCCTGAAAGGAGGAAAAGAGGACAAAGTAGCTGCTGCATTTTGTGTTTGAGGGGGAGGCGAAAAGGTCACAGCATGATTGGCCCCAATGGCTGAAGATTTCCACCATCACACTCGGGTTGAGAGATCACTCGTAAGGATGGAGAATGCATCTGCTCAGCCTGACTGCAATCATGTTGGAGGTCCCCGGGATATGCATTGTGATCAGAAAGTGGTTGGAAGCTATCGCCCACTGCCAGATTCTCATGGCTTTGTGACATAGGGGGTAGGATTTGGTCCCTCCCTGTTTGTTTATGTACCAGACCATGGGCATGTTGTCCAAATGGACAGCAATCATTCCAGATGGAAGGAGCAGATGGAAAGCTTGCAATGTCAATAGCACCATTCTTAACTCCAGGACATTGATATGCAAGTTGATCTCTACATTGGACCACATGCCTTAGACTGACTTTCCCTGGAAGTGGCACCCCACCCCATCAGGGAAGCATCCGTGGTCACTGTGGCGCTGGGCTGAGGTGCCTGGAAGGGGCAACACCAAAGATTTTGATCTGTACTCATCCACCAGAGGAGATCTTGTTTGCAAGTGTTGGTGATGAGAATCTGTGAGCTCAGGGGGTGAAGATTGGGTATCCACTGGGCCTGAAGGAGCCATTGTAATAATCACATGTGTAGTCTGGCTAAGGGAACAATAGGGATGGCTGCAGCCATAGACCCCAAGGCTTGGAGAACTTCCCTTGCAGACATCTTTCTGTGACAGAGTATCACTTGAACCTGTGCCCTTAATCTCTGAAGCCTGTGAACAGGAAGTGAGATCAGGCTTGACTGGGTGTTGAATATTGCTCCTATGAATTCCAATTGTTGTGAAGGTTGAAAGTTGGATTTCTCCCAATGTATGGTGATGCCCAGTGACTCTGCTAGAATCAGGGTGCAGCGGAGGGCCCGGCCAGTAGACGCTTGGTGGGGCCGGAGTGGAGCCAATCATCTAAGTACGGAAACACCTGGAATCCCTGAAATCTCAGATGAGCTGTTATCACTGCAAGGTATTTCATGAACACTCTGGGGGCCATCAAGAGACCAAAAGGCAGGGCTCTGAATTGGTAGTGACTGTCTCCCAACCAGAAGTGAAGGAGGCTCCTGGAGCACTTGTCCATCTTGATATGGTAATACGTATCCCAGAGATCTAATGAGCACATCCACACGCCCTCCTGCAGAAAGGGAAGGATGGTTTGAATCGTGACCATGCGGAACTTGGTCTGACCTACCGATTTGTTTACTTGGCTGAGATCCAGAATGGGCCTCCAGTCCCCTGTTTTCTTTGGTACCAAAAAGAATCTTGAGTAGAACCCTGATCCACACTGATCTGGTGGGACCTGTTGGAAGGCTCGTTTTTGACATAGCTTTCGTATTTGGGAAGCTGCCTCATCCCCTTGACTGGGTGGAACATTGGGAAGGGATTTCAGAGGTCTTGGATAAGATATTAGGGGAATATGGTAGCCTCTGGTAATGATTCTATGCACCCACTGATCATTTGTAATAGAGAGCCAGGCAGCTTGGTGCAGAGAAAAACATGCCCTGTCTGCTTCCAGAGGAAAGCAATTGGGCAGTGCTTCAGGAGTGCTGATACGGTCTACCCAAGAAGGAATCTCTGGTGCCCTGGTTCCGGGGGCCCCCTCTGCCCCCAAAAGGGGCATCTTCCATTATTGTAACCCCCTCTGCCTCTGGAGGAGTCCTCACCATGTGCATCACAGAAAGGACCTTGAGACTTCTTGTGCCACATCTTCCCGCTCCTCTGATTCCTGGAGAAGGAACGCTGAGGTTCGGAAAAGTGTAGGCCAATGGCAGACAAAGTCTTCCCATCTTGATTGCACCTGGTTAATGTATCCTTGACCTTAGCACTGAACAGAGCTGATGATTCAATTGGGGCATATAAAAAGGAAGACTTGAAGGAGTCCGTGAGGTCACATATGCGCATCCAGGCATGGCGTTTCATGACTATGCCTGCACCCACAGCTCTAGCCGCTCCTTCGGTTGCATATGACAGCAATCTCATAGATGAATTGGATATTGACTCTAGGGTGGCAAGTTGGGAACCAACTTTATTTCATGCTCCATCCGATACTTGGCCCGCGAGGGTTCCGGAGAGTTCAGAGATAAGATGTCTCTGGAGCCTCGTAAAATGTGCCAAAAAGTTCAGAGACCTAACTGCAAAGGTCGCTGATGCAAAAACTCACTTCTCTAACCTGTCCACTGCCTGGGACTCTCTGTTGGGTGGGTGACTCTCTTCTGCAAGGTCCTTTTTTGTGGCTGCTGCCACCACCATAGCACCCACTGGCAAACATCTAGACCAATGGGGATGATCCTATGGAGGGGAGAGTACCTTATCTGATCTACTAGGGATGGCCTAAATGGTGTCCAGATTCTTCCATGCCTGCTGCACGATGAGCTTAACCTACTCATCAGCGGTGGGGGTCACCCAAGAAGTAAAGGGCCAAGAGCAAAAGGCCTGCAGGAATACAGATTCCTCCGAGGAAGGACTGGAGGGCTTCCAGTCACCCCTCTGTTTCAAGATTTCCATGATATCACCAAAGGAGACATCATCAGGGGATAATCTTTCCCCATCATCATAGTCTGTATCTTCCATGAGGTACTCCTCTGGGGAGTCCATGTGTTTCCTCTTGCACACCCTTTTCTGAGGGGGTTCTTTGGTGGGAGCATCCAAAGAAAACTCAGAAAGGGAAATACCCTGGACAGGAGTTTCCTGGGCCTTGTGGTCTCAGAGTCCTGGGAGGGTGGCCTTTGAGAGCTGCGCCTTAGAAGGAACTGGGGGCATAACCAACATAGGAGGATTGCTAGAAGCAAGCACCCTCTCCATCACCTGGAAAGCGGGCCTGCCCGAAGAAGAGTGGGAGCCCGGAACTGAAGAAGACAAAATTGAAACCGAGGTCACATCCTGCTCCTCACGGTCCGCTCTCAGAGACGGAGCCTCAAGCAAACTCAGAGCAGTAGTCACCCTTGGATCCGAGGCGAGACAGACAACACAGTAGGAACCGAGACCAGAACTGGAGGTTCCACCCCCCCAAGCATGAGATTGAGGGATGGTGGGTTCCGATGGAACCGACACCCAAAGGGGCCTCGGAGCCTCAGACACTGTCGTTGTCGGCACCAAGGAAGGTGGTCCTCTAGAAAACATCAGATATATGAGCCTTGGAACCGAGGGATCCAAGGGAGGAGAGTATGTAGGGGTCACTGGAGTAATAGACCCAAAGCCTGGAATGGGATAGGGTCTAGGCAAATTCGGAATTCCCCTGATGGTCATCAGCTAGTCAAAAAGGTGCACCACATCTAATTTTGAAAGGCTCCTGGTGGATCTTACTGAGTCCACTGAGGGGGAAATCAGGCCGGTCCAAAAAGGGACTGCAGGCTTGTCTGACAAATGGGTCAACAGACGAATATCGGGTCTGTGGTGTATCATAAAATGGCACCAACAATTCCAACTCAGAAATCGGCAACAATGGTATGGTTGGAGCCAAGAACGGGCTTGGAGCTGAAGTCACAACAGGGGTGGATGTCAAAAATGGTTCCAAAGTTGTTGTCAGAACCAAAATCGAAGCAGAGGTGGGTGACGTCGGTGCTGAGACAGAAACATACAAACTGATTGGAGCCAAGATAGTAGATGGTGCCATAGTTGTCGGTGCCAGGGTAGGTGCCAACTAGGCGACCTCGGTAAGCTTCGCTGGAGCTGAACTCGGAACCGATGTAGTCGGAACCGAGGAGGCAGTACGGTGCTCGGAGGAAGACTTTTGGGCCTTGTGCTTATGGCTTTTACCTCTGTCACCAGCCAGTGAAGAGAGGTCTGAGCGAGGACATTTCTTGTCCACAGAAGAAGGGGATGAGACCTCCATTGCAAAAATAGCCTACGAAAAGGGTGATGCAAGCAGGCGCTTCAAAATCAATTTATTCCGGCATTCATTCAGCGTCTACTGACTGAAGCTAGCACAAATATCACATGGGGGGTTTTGCCGACAAATGCGGAACCCCCAAACAGTACACATGCTCTTCATGAAGGTCACTATTTGGAAGTTTACCACTGCAAGAAGAGCAGTGTTCAAACCTCATAGTTCCCTTCTTCTCAGACATAACAGTACACACTCTCACACAAAAGGAAAAGAGTGAGGAAAGTGGAGAAAAAGAAGAAAGTAAAGAGAGAGAAAATACCAACAATGGTAATAAGATACCACAAGGGTAGAAAGTTCAAAATACCAGCAATGGTACAAAAGGGATACCTGTGGGTAGAGCTGAGAATAAAAAGATATAAACGGACAAGCTATAAAAGAGAAAAAACTTTTACAAAAACTTGTAAATGTATAGGATAAATCACTTAGCTGGAGAGCTTGGTGAAATGCTGCTATATGGCTGTGCGGCAAACGAGATCTGAGGTAACTGAGTAAAGGGCATTGTGGGTAGCAGCTTAGCTCGAGAGTTTTTGGTGCACTCAAGCTTGGTATAAGGCCGACTCGGTTCCGAGGGCTCGGAACCGAACCTATCAGTGATGAACAGGAAGAAGATTAACAACTTCAGATAAGTAATTTGCTAATTATTTTTATTTACTATTTTTTGTTTTATTTCATTCAATTAATGGTTTGCTTACTTTTTCAAAGATTTCTTTCAGGTTTTGTATTGTATTAAAGGTCAATTAATTAACCAATTATGTTTGCTGGATTTTATTAAGAGGATGTTTCTTACTGGTTGTTTTCACTTTTTATGTCATGATTTTTATGATTTTAAATTACAGCTTATATTAGACATGTTTGGATTCTGAAGAAGTTTGTGTAGAATGAAAGTGTTTAATCCTTATTAAAAAAACTTGGGCACATTTTTGTTGCTTGCCTTTTTATAGGAGTGATTCCAGTGTATACCATTTATTGAATGATTAAAGATTGTTATGAGACTTGTGATTATTGCATGTTCAGTGATAACACCAATACTGCAGATTGCTTAACTGTGACAATAAAGATAACTCTGAAACATACAACTTTTGTTGGAGTGTAGACCACCAAAGTAAAGTGCTGATGACCTAAAGAAATTCATACATTTCTTGCATGAAACATTGTGGGGGGTGAAAATAATAGTGGCTGGGTGTTTAAATTTACTAGAACCAGACTGGAATAATATTGATTCAGCAACCTTAGTAAGGAAATTATTTACAACATATGTTCAGGAACAACAACTACTTCAAACTGTAAAAAAAAAAGAAAAGAAAAAAAAAACTACCAGGGAATGGAAAATACTAGACATTGTTTGTGTTCCTAAAGAAATTACTGCCACTTTATGTCAAGATTTATTGCCATTGATGTGCAGTGATCATGGGGTTCTAAAGATTAATTTGCTGCTAGTTAATTCTTCTAAACTGAAATCTAAGCCAATGCACAGAAGATTAATAACAGATTATTTGGAAGCAAAACAGTCACTATGTAAAACTGTTTGGAGTGATGTGTTCAGTGGCAAAAACTGTAAAAGGAATGTGGCAAGTTTTGAAAGAGAAATTGTTTGAAAGCAAAACATAATAAAAATGTTTAACATCAGGATCTTGGCACACAACACCAGGAGGATATATTTCCTTAAGATCAAAATATTTCACTAAAATGAAAAACAAAAAATATAAGAAACGGAAAATAGGTTGAACTACAACTTTGAAAACTGAAATAAACAAGCTGGACAAGCAAATTAAACATAATGCGATCATACAAGAGGAAAATTTATATAAGGCATACTAAGAAACCATTTTATAGATGCATAAGATGTGGTAGGAGTAAAACATACAAACTGACAAACTGTAAATTCTAGCATTTATTCTCAGACACAACAGATTATAGATACATTTACAAAAGTTTAAGAAAAACAATGTGGATCCACAAAGGAATTGATACATTATCCAGGTAACCTCAGATACTGAAATCAAATGAGATTATATTAAAATAGAACTTAACAAAATGGACCCAAACAAAGTACAAGAAGGAGATGGAATTAGTAATAATGACGTGAAAACACTTCAGCATGAACTTACAATATCATTATATCTGTTATTCACAAGGTCATTTAAATATGGAGAGATTCCTCAAAATTTGAGACTTGTATTTCTTAAATCTAACTTTAAGGGAAGAGAGGAGTAGAATAGACTTAGAATCATACAGACCCAGAAATTTACTGGAGAAGAACATTTTGGAAAAATTATTGCCAGAACTGGAAAGGTTGAGACTTGAAACCATATATCAACATGCATGTGTTGAAAATAGATCTATAACAACCTGTAACATGATGTTCTATAACAATAAAATGTCAGTTCTGAATGAAAAAGTGTGCTGTGATGTAATTTACATAGACTTAACTTCAGCATTTGATAGGGTCGTATACAAAACACTGATCAGAAATTAGGTATTGATGTACTCTTGATAAGATGGATAGTTGCATGTCTTACAAAAAAGACATGGCAAGTATCATACAGCAATTGGACAGGTGAAATTCAAGGTTACAGTCAATGTATCTCACAAGGCTCTGTCCTAGGCCTTTACTTGTTTAGATTGCACCTTTCAGATCTATCTTTTTCATCTGGGGTGTTCTACAGTCTGTATGCAGATAACATGAAAATGGCAAAACTGATTACACGTTCTACATGCATCACAGTGGAGGCAGACTTGAAAGACTAGTGCTGTGTACTGTCAGTGGGAGAGTGTAGATCATCCATGAAAGATGACACAATGCCACTTAGGCTTACCTCTAATGTAGCAGCGGGGAGCAATGAATGTAAGGGGGAATCAATCATTAGACAAAGATGGAGAGATTGTTGTAGAAGATTAAAAGGGAGGAATTAGATGTAGTTTTTTTTCAAGAGTTACAGCTAAATAAGTAGAAACCTAAGAAGATGGAGAAGAAAGGATATAGCCTGATGGTATGGAGCTGTGCAAAAGATAAAAAGAACCAGTATGGAACAAAATTGTTGGCATTTGGGAGAGAGTAGATAAAGTATGACAGAAAAAAGAAAAACATTAAGAATAAAAAAGGTTTATGGATCATTAACAACTGCTGTAAGGAGGGATGTGAGGTAGTTTGAAGTGTCTTTTATGGTCCAAACACACATGAAGTGGAGGTCTTTAGAGAGTGGTTACATGGTCTTGAAAAAGTGAGGGTGTGGAAGATAGGCTGGTTATTGCTGGAGATGTCAATGTAGTCCTCAACCCATAAACAGACAGACTTCATGAAAAGCAAAATGTCATTATAAATGCAGAAAAGTGCTATAATTGGCCATGGACATTTGGAAATTATTGGTTTATGGCAAGAATTAAAACTAGGTAAATGTGCTTTTTTTTCATTTTTGAAAAATGAGCATAAACAGGTGAGTAGTTTGGATAAACTATTGGCAGACAAGACTACAGTGAAGAGGTAACATGGGTGCAATGCGGAAAGAGGAGTATTTTGTCCAAGCTATACTTAACTTGAACTGGGAGTTGACAATTATAGAAGAAGATAGAGATATAATGCTGTCCAGTGGTAGAAACCAGGATATGTAGAATGAATGCACCTCTTGTTAAAATATGTCCTAGACCTCAGCAAACAGAAGGAGATGGAAAACAGAATAAGGTAATATGATGAAATAAAAACAGTAGGAAGAGGGTGGTTGATGGGAAAGAAATGCGAAATGAAAAGAAGGAAAAAGGAAAAAAGAGTGAGGAGAACAGGGAATGATTATGGAAAATGCAATGTGAAGGCAACAGACAGGAAGCGGTAGGAGAAGAGGGAGAATATCTAAAGGCACAAAGCTAAACATTACATATAAGAGCAATTGTCAATTAAACTCCCATTGCTCTTATTCACTAGTAAAATCCCCCCATGCCCAAATCTAAATATTCTACCACTCAAAAAGTAATTTGTTGTAATTTTTGCTGTCAATGCAATACTTAAAGAAAGCATTGCTGTTTGTGTCCCTCGATTTAATAGAATAACTGTGCTCATAAATATGTCTCCTTGTGGTCTTACCCATAAGAAAGTTATTGCAGCTAAAGCACAATGCCATGAAAACTATCCATGTGGTATTATAGTTATAATTTGCTTTTTTTATTTAGTGTTTGATAAACAAGAGAGCAGGCTGGTATAGGAATCCACTATCCTGGCAAAAGGCACAGTGCAATATAAAGGCACAACATAATGCACAGACACAATGCATGCTAAGTAATAAACATGCTGTATGCGGGATACTATTATGAAAGTGCATTTCAATCAAATAGAAATAGAAAAATCATATGAATACATACCATAGTGAATGTAGTCTTGTTATATAGGTGAAAAGCTATGTACAGCATGACTACTTATATTAAGTGATTAGAGCTCAGTTTGAATGCAAGGAAATGTCAGAAGATGAACAATAGAACAAGTGAGGTCCAGACAGGGATGGGCAAGAGTTAGACTGTATCTCTGAAGCATTTACATTTATATTCATTTGTAACATGTTCCTTTATTTTTTTTCTTGAATTGGGTAATATTGTCCTAACTTGTAATATCTTTTGTAAGTTGTTCCATGAGTCAGATACAAATTTATGAAATACTTTTCTTATATGGCTAAGGAGAACTAGGGTCTAATCATCATGAATGAGGCTGTATGTTGTGAGCTTAATAGCTAAAGGAACACAGTACCTGTCATTCAGCAACGTAAAGGTATGGTACTAAGCAAATAGGTAGCCCTGGTAGGGGCTGAAAGCCATTTCATTCTTTGCATGGAGGTATAGTGATGTTCATTTATGGTGGCTAAATTTATAACTTACGTTATAATTTATATTATAATTTAGTTGTAATAACCTGTAATTTTAAAGGTCTTACTCAGATGTGGCAAGAATAAATGATGACCTTTATATATATATATGTACATGCCTGCAGTGGCAACTTTTTATGTGATATAAATTTTGAAAAAATGTTTAATTTTGTAAGAATTTTGTCTGTAAAGCATTGTTAATGTAATTGTATGATGTAACTATTATGTGCTTAACATTATCTGCTTATGAGCAGTCAAGGAAATTCATTCATGTTGAATCCAAGTCTAGGACAATTTAACCCATTTTAATTATTACTACCTTCAGATGAGTATTCCAATCTGCTTATAAATAATTCATTTCTAAATATATTCACTTTTTACTACTGTTTTAGATATTTGCCTGCATCAGCTATTAAATAATGAACTGATTCCATCTGTAACACTGAGAATTTTTTTTTTTCTTACTAAAAGCTCAGTCTCGCATATAAACCTGATTAAGACAGTAGTCTCCATGTATTCATAATTACTGAAATGTGATGCAGAGAACTGTGGTCTCATCTCTTCCTAGTTTAACTGTCCTAAGATAAAGCACCATCATCTTTCCTATATAATTCTGTTCTAAATTCAGAATTCTGCTCAGAGATATATATTTCCAGTTACTGGTGTATGTATCTCCATGAGACAAATTTCCACCCTGATTGGTTGTTAATTTGGCAAAATGCAAAAACTGTTTGCAATTTTCCAAGCTTATTCATTAACAGTTTATTGTGTTTCACCACACCTACATTGCACCACACCTACATGACTGCCCACAAACTTGCAGCAAAGCAATTATTTACCTTCCCATTTTCTAATCTGTCTCACACTTTGTGCTCATACAGCTCTATTCAGTCAATTTGGAAATTCTTCTGCAACAGGTTATTGAATTGAGAAATCATCAATGACAAAAATGGCAGCAACTGACATAGCTATCTACTTGGTATACCTGATCAGTAGCCTACATCCGATAATACTTATTGACATGGGTTAATTTCAACATAGGTGACATTCTTTGTAACTAAGTGCCACTTATGAAGAGAAGAAAATTAGTTAAAATTATGGTGTGACTTTCTTAACAAATATTTATTGTCATGAAAATATTCATTACAATTTGTGAGAGGTTTGATAAAATCTCTAAATGTTGAAAATTACTTAATTCTATATATCATAAATGAAAATATCTAGCTTGGTTAATGCTCTGGTCTAATAATAGCAGTAAGCTCTTAACTTTTCCTGAAAAAAAAATCTCTAGTTTTTGGTCTGAAATAGCAATGTCTAAAACTTTCCAGTGATTACCATAGAATGTTGATGCTGTTCTATATTCATAGGTTCATAGGTGTTACTAGGCTAATGGCCCTTGAGCCTTTAGAAGCCTAGCCCAAAAAAAATGCCCAGGCACCGTGCCACCTGATGTTAGTTCACAGTGCCTCTATCCAGTAGGGCAACTGGAGTGACCCCTGGGGTGAACTTTCTGTTACCCATCCACTCGTCAAGACTTCTCTTGAAGAAGGCCAGCAAGATGCTCTGCTTGACATGAATGGGTAGCATATTCCAGAGTATGGGCAGTCTTTGGGAGATGAACCTGTCCCTCCAGCATGTTCTGTTAATTGTGGTAATGAGGTTGTGCTCTCTGGAGCATTTGGTGCCAGGGGTTTGGGATTTCTTTAGATGTAGCATTTCAAGTAGGGCTGGGTCGGACATGGCTTTGTAAGTCAAGCAGAGATCACCTCTAAGTAGACAATAAGGAACTGAGAATAGCAGAAGTTTCTTGACTCTGTCCATGACCCATGACTCAGTGACCCTTGCCTCACTAGAGTGCCTCAAAGACTAATATCCACCCAGAAAGACCATCTACTTTCTCACTGAACCCTGCTCATCGATAGAATCCCTTCCAGCAACAGTTACCCTAAACTCAGTGTACGTGTACCAGTATTTTATTCTTAATCCTGTGATTTTCTTTCTTCTGCCTTCCACCAAAGCGGTTCCTGGTCAGCTAAAACTCACCATTGCAACCCCTCCCCCCACTGCTCTCTCAATATTCCCCAAAGACCTATAAAATTAGCTCACTATCTCTATTCTGCCAGAGCCATCTTCCTACTGCATAACTCCTCTGTCTCTTTCCTCTATATAACCCTACCAATTCCCCCACCTACCTTTCTGACTCACCTCCATGCTCTCAGGCCAAATCTTTCCCTCTGAGACCTGTACACACACCCAAACAGTGGCACTATTCTGTACACTGTTCTTTCCCTGAGTTATAACATCCCTATAGATACCCACTGGCACCATACATACAGGCATCCTTACAAAGAATAACATTTTAAACAGTAAAGCCTGCTTTAAAAACAACTATCAGCTTGAAAGGGACAAACTATCTTCATATTCCTTCAGAGTACTATCAATATCATGTTTATTTCAATACAGATGCCCCTATTCAACTTCAGTAACCTCTCTTGCTGATTGTTTTTCTTGACCTGCTTCTCTTGGATGGTGCTGACCCACTCCATTTGCTACGCTCACTTCACTCCCCTACCCTACCCCCATTCCCATCCACATCAATTACATTTATAGTCATGCACCACACCCCCAACCACTCCTCACTTCCAATTATCCAATCAAAACAAACCCATCATCCCCCACTCCAATACAAGCTAACACACCCTCTACAACTGCTCTCAGATAACTACTATTATAGGTTCATAGGTTCATAGGTAGGTACTAGGCTATCTGCCCAAGGGCATTTATAAGCCTAGCCAGAGTGTGTTGGCTTTCGCCACCCCATTGATTAATTAACTGAGCCTCTGTCAAGCAGAGCCAATGAAGTGATCCCAGGGGTGTATTTTCTGTTACCCATCCACTCGTCAAGGCTTCTCTTGAAGAGTGTTAGTGAGGGGCTCACTCCCACAACAAATCAATATTCCCCCTGCCCTCAACTCCCACCTTCCACAGCTTCTCCTTCTCACATTAACCCTCTTTTCTCTCCTCCTACTCTCTGTTCTCTCCACCAACCACACACAACTTAACATTACCCCCCTCCTCCATGGCAAACTGACTCCACAAGGCCCACTAAACCCAACCATCCCCCTTCACCACCAGAATACCCATCCTCCACTCTTCCACCCTCCTGTCTACATAGATATACAACCTACAAAGCTTAACCCCACTCATCCCGTAGACTAGTGAAAATATTCCATAAACTAAATAAACTTTATCTATACCTACTCCAAAAAGGCTCATGCTGTGGTGACATACACCCAAATTCAGGACCCAAAAACTGCAATAGTACTAATTCAACATACTCTAATCCTCTGTATGTAAGACCTACCTCATCCTTTCTCCTTCTAAATATAAATGCAAGAAGCATTCTCAATAAAACACAAAAACTCCATGCCCTACTAGCCCAATTTTGTTTGTGTCTGTTTGTGCCTTTCGGCTTTTCCCAGTTACGGGTCACCACAGCGGAACTCCGGTCCGCTAATGATTGGCAGTTGATTTTTTTACGTACCGGCTTGCCAGGCCTGACGCACAACCTTCAATGAAGGTACGCCCATTCACGCATTTCTCCACGCAGAAGACACTCTAGCTGAGAATCGAACCGGACAGCGTCTTACTGTGAGGCGACAATGCTACCGCAGCACCACCACCACGGGATGCCCTACTAGCCCAATATAAACCTGAAATTGTGGTATTAACAGAAACATGGCTTAAACCTGAACACCACAACAATGAAATAACTGCCCCAGGCTACAATATAATATGCAAAGATAGGACAGGAAAAAAGGGAGGAGGCATGGCTGTACTGTTCCAAAACCACCTCTCTATAGAAAAAGTTGAATGCAACTCCCAGGAGGTGCATGACATAGAACTTATTCTAGCCAGACTAAAACTTAACTCAAATAAACACATTATTATTGCTGGAGGATACATCCCACCAGGCAATAATACTAGCATAATCAAAAATCTTCTCAACTGGTTAGCTTCATCCATTCCACAAGAAACCATACTCTTAGGTGACTTTAACATTGATTAGTCAGAATGTACCAGCCAAAATCCCTCTACCCACATTAACTTCCATGGGTTTACCCAAGTCATATCTACCCCCACAAGAATAGATAAAACCACTAAAAAACATTCAGTCCTGGACTGGATATTAATAACCAACCCCAGTCAGACCCACCAATCAGGTTGCCTCCCTGACAGCCTGAGTGACCATCAAGCAACATACTTAGTTAGACACCGGTCTCACCAACAAAATCAGCCCATACTCAGGGTCATACGTAACAAATAAACCTTTAGGGTACAACATCTAATCAACTCACTAAAAAGCTGTATCTGGACTCCCTTAAAACAACTATCACTAGATGAAACTGTTGAGTACTTTAACTCAACCTTTCTAAACATTCTAGACTCCCATGCTCCACCCAGGGCCACTAGAAATAAAACCAACCATGCACCATGGCTATCAAAAGAAACAAGGTCCATTATGAAAGAGAGAGACAAAGCCTGGTCACAACTTCACAAACATAAAACCCCTGTCTTACAACAGAGATACCACAAGCTCCATAACCAAGCCAAAAGACTAATAAAACTTGACAAAACTAACTACTATAAGACTTTACAGGAAAAACACACCAACAACCCTCAAAAATTCTGGGCCTCAATAAATAACCTGCTACACCCAGGAAAAACTACCACTCTTTCCCCTGTGTTACCAAATAATTTAGACATCATCCCCACCCAATGTAACAAATACTTCACTGATACAATCCAAGCCCTTGCCAATACCCAAACCACTAACACCAACCCCACAACATCAGCAACCCCCACCATTTCCAATACAGATAATACCCAACCCAGTTTCTCCCTGTACCCAGTTGCTACTAATACAATTGCTAAGCTCCTCAAAAAACTTAAACCAACAACACCAACAGCTGACAACCTACCTGCAGAATTCCTACAGATTACTGCAGAAGCTATAGCCTATCCTGTGTCCATCCTCATTAACAGATCAATTACAGAATGCAAATTACCCCACTCTTGGAAAATATCTCACATTATACCTTTGCATAAAGGTGGCCAATCTCGTGAACTCACAAACTATTGTCCTATAGCAATTTTATCACCCCTATCAAAAATATTAGAGAGAATAGTCCATTCACAGCTTATGCACTACCTCCTAAAACATAACCTACTATCCTCATCCCAGCATGGCTTTAGACCTTACCATAGCACAACCTCAGCTCTGCTCTCGTTTTCAGACATTGTCAATACCCACAGAAACAACAGTCTGCTAGTATCCTCCATATTCTTAGACCTATCCAAGGCCTTTGATATTGTCAACCATAAAATGCTCCTGAATACCCTCACTACCCTTAACATAAGCTCCTCTAATATATCCTGGTTTAATAACTACTTATCTAACCATCAACAGACAGTCCTATGGCAGAACCAACTGCCCCCCTTACTGCCAGTAACTCTAGGTGTCCCACATGGGTCCATTACTATTTTCAATAGTTAACTAACCAAATAGCATCATCTTCACTCTCTGCCTCTATAGTGCAATATGCAGATGACACCACTCTCATATGCAATGCACCCACCCTGAACAGAAAACCATAACCCAAAAAAACCTTACCTTAGCTGAAGAATGGTTCACTAACATCAAGCTTATACTCAATCCCAAAAAAACTAAACTCATTCTCTTCTACCCTGGTAGATCTCCTCCCATAGACAATAGTTTTGTCATAAAATCTAAAGATAACACACTTATCACCCCAACTCCACAAACTAAACTCCTAGGCATTGAAATTGACAGTAATCTGAAATTTGACTTCCATATTGCCCAAACAATCAAAAAGGTCAACAAAAAGATGGGCCTCCTCTATAGGAACCACCAATACATGACCAAACATACCAAAGCCACCATTGCTAGAACCCATCTACTATCCATCCTCCTATATGCCTCCCCTATCTTAACTAACCTCCACCAAACAGAATTATCCACGATGGAATCTTGCTACAACAAGATTGCCAAGTTCAATACCGAGGCCACCCATAGGTCCCATCATTGCCTAGCCATAAAGCAACTGAACTGGCCAGAGCTTCCACAGCTGCTCCTACTCAACCAACTAACAGTCGCACATAAGCTCTACTACCATCCTGACAAAACCCCTGCCCTAAAAAACTAATCAGCCCCTATAAACCCTCCAGAAACTTAAGATCTGCACACATGAACCACTTAAATGTCATCAAACACAAAAATGAAGTTGGCAAATCTCTCTTTGCCTGCTCCATTGGCAGATGCTGGAATTCTCTCCCAGGACACCTCACTTCTATATCCTCTACTAAACAGTTCAAAAAACTTTTCAGAACACACTATTTAAAGAAATGGCTATGCCCTTCTCACCCCCCAGGTTAGCTTATACAATCCCTCAATTAGTCAGTAATGTTAATTTTTTATACTGTTTGCTAAGTATGCTCAGCTATATCAAGCTACTTTATGTTTTATCCTGTGAATACATTTTTCACTGTATTATATTCTACTATACTGTTTGCTAAGTATGCTCAACCTTACCAAGCGAATTTATGTCTTATCTTGTAAATAAGTTTATCACTGTACTATATTCTACTACTATTGAACCTTAGTGAACATTCAGCCACTGTTTTTGTACAGCACTGTATTGTATTATATTGTATTGTGGTGTATTGTAGTGTATTTTGCTATACTTAGGTTCATAGGTTCATAGGTTCATACTAGGCTATCTGCCCTGGGTCATTTATAAGCCTAGCCCGATTGTGTTTGGCTTACGCCACCCCTTGATTTGAGTATACTGTGCCCTTTTTAAAGTTTAGTTTACTGAGCCTCTGTCTAATAGTGACACAGAAGTAATCCCTGGGACAAACCTACGATCCCCCATCCACTCATCAAGATTCTTCTTGAAGAGAGTCAGTGAGGTGCTTTGCCTAACATGAATTGGAATTCTATTTCAGAGCGAAGGGAGCCTCTGGGTTATGAATCTGTCCCTCCAGCATGTTTTATTTATTTCTGTGCTGAGGTTCAAGTCCCTCGAGCGCGTGGCTCTGAGGGATTTAGATTTACTGAGGTGGAGCATGTCCATTAATTCTGGGTTAGACATATCTTTATATGTCAGGCATAGATCGCCTCTAAGTAGGCGGTATGCAACTGAGTAGAGCTGGAGTTTTTTTAACTGAGCAGCATATGGCATCCGTTTGAGTCCCTTGATCCTCTTGGTGAGGTACTTTTGGGGTCTTTCTAATTGCTGCAGGTGTCGGGTAAGGTACATCCCAATGGGGGCATTGTATTTTATGATGGGCCTGATAAGGGATGAATAAAGAGGCACGATTACCTCTCTTGATCTAGATGTGAATCCTTTCATGATGAGGTGGGCTATGTAGAAGGTCTTTCTAACCACTTTGGCAATGTGGTTGTCAAAGGAGAGATTGCTATCAATTTGGGTCCCCAGATCCCTAATTACTTTCTCTGTACTTAATGGGTTACCACCTATGTGGTAATTTGTGGGCACATTGTTTTTGCCAAAGGGTATGACTATACACTTTTTGGCATTTAGCTTTAGATCATGGCTCTGGCACCAGTTATCCATCTCTGTGAGACCTTTTTGAAGGATGGTTGTGTCAGCTGGAGAGTCGATTATGGTGCCCAGTTTGCAGTCATCTGCGAACTTGGTGAGCCATAGTCCTCACACGTTGGCCTGTATCTCAGAAAAATAAATACCGAAAAAGAGAGGTCCCAGGACAGAACCTTGTGGGACACCACTTGTGACCAGTTTAGAGTCTGACATGGCTCCAGCAACTCTGACTCTGTGGGTTCTGTCTTTGAGCCAGTTTGCAACCCATCTTGTGACATAGGGGTTTATATTTAGGCTGGATAGCTTATCTATGATGCCCGAGTGGGGTATTGTGTCAAATGCCTTTGCGAGGTCCAGATAGGCTGTGTGGACTACCTTCCCTTCATCTATGGCCTTGGTGACTGTTTCGAAGAAGTCGACCAGGTTCAAAAGGCAGGATCTGCCCTTGATGAAGCCAAATTGGGTAGGATCTAGTGTCTGTAGGTCCCCAATGTCTTTGTTTATGAGTTCCATGATGATCATCTCCATAGCCTTCCAGACTAGGCTAGTCAGGCTTATGGGGCGATAGTTTCCAGGGTCCGCAGAGGCGCCACCTTTGTGGAGTGGGACCACTGTTGCTGTACACCATTCTTTGGGCACATATCCTGTAGTGAGGCTGAGATTGTACAGCAGTTTTACTTGAGGGATTAGTTCTTCTTGGAGTTCATGTAGGACGCAACCCAGGACGCCATCTGGTCCCATGGAAGCAGTGTTTTTTGCTTTGGAGAGGGCGGCCTTCACCTGAGCATCAGAGATGTTTGGGAGGCTGCACTCTGCCGGGATAGATACTTGCTCTTTGGGGGGGGGGTGGAGAAGTTTGCACTGAACCTGTCTGCCAGGATATTGGTGATGTCTGTGGGTTCAGTGTATTTTTTGTCGTTTAGAATCAGCTCAGAACAAGTCTGGGAGTTGCATCCCAGGTTCCTAACATAACTGAAAAAAGCCTTATGATTGTCTTTAGTGTCCTGTGCAATTTTTCTCTTGAAGCTGGCCTTGCAGGATTTTATGAGGGATCGTAATTTTTTCTAGTACTGATCAGAGATGCCTTCCCTTTTAGGGATTTTGCTCTATCATGTAGTAGCTTCCTCCTTCTGTTGTACAGTTTATTTATGGCTGGGGTCCACCAGACTGGACGCCTGCCTTTGGATGATTGGGTCTTGATTTTGTTAGGGATAGCATGATCCATGCATTCCTGGAGATGTCTGTAGAATGTGTTTATATAGGATTCTGCAGTTTGGGCCATAGTTTCCACTGGCCCTGGGGCCTTGAAGGATTCCACTTCGGTTTTGAGAAGTGTGAAGTTCGCTTTTGAGAAGTTTTTCGCTGTGGTTTTCTGGGCTGGGGGTGGGGTCGGGATGTGGATATCTAGTGAAATTAATTTATGGTCTGATCTTACCAATGAGGGATATACTTCTGGTATGGAGCATAGAGTCCCCATGTTGGTAATGATCAGGTCTAGTATGTTTTCCCCTCTTGTGGGAGTGGTGACTAGTTGTTCCATAGCATTTGAGTTTATAAATTCCAGGAACCTTTGGGCTAAGGTGCTGGGGCTTGAGTAATGCTCCCAGTCTATGTTTGGGTAGTTGAAGTCGCCCAATATAATGGTGTTCGGAGAGATCTTCATTTTCTACAATGTTTTCAGGAAAGCCGAGTGGGATTCCTGACTTTGAGAGGGTGGTCTGTAGGATGCTATAAACTGAAAAGCAGTCTTGCCCACTGTCAGTTGCACATGGATGGTCTCCGATACTTCGTGCAATGCCACTAACCTGGAGGTGTGGATATCCTTGATAAATATGGAAACTCCCCCTCCTTTTGTGGTTCAGTCCGGGTTTTGGGGCCGAAAATTATGATATCAGGTATAACCTGGTAGTGCTGGGGTGCTCTCTGGAGCCTTGAACCAGGTTTCTGTCACTGCAGAGATATCGATGTTCTCCATACTGAGGAGAGCTTCGAGTGCATGCATCTTGAGGTTAAGACTTCTGGCATTTAGCAGCATTACCCTTAGTTTCTTGTTCCTTGTGCTGTCTATGGAGGTGGGTTTGACTTTTGAGCCTTGCCTAAAAAAGGCACTATGGGGGTGGCAAGAGCCTTTGCCAATATCCGAAAGCCCAGGGGTAACAGGTCTAAGCCATCCCTAGCGAAGCAACGTGGCTTGTCGAGCATGTCATCCCAGGCTGACAGACACTGGTTCCCCTTTGAATGACACCAAAATTTTAGCCAATTGTTAAAATCAATCATTTTGTCTTTATACTGTGGCATCATTCTAGGTGAGGGTAAGATGCTGCTCAAGGTCAGGGTCATACCGGCCTGGGCTACATGATCAGAGAGCTCCTCTATGTCTCTTTTCATGTAGTCGAGGGAGGTACATCTCAGGTCATTCACGCCAGCATGTACAATGACTGAGTCATATTTGTATTTGCTTTGGAGTGACCTGAGTGCTTGCGTTATGTGGCGGATTCTAGCTCCTGACAGGCAGCTCACTGTGACCTTCTCTTTATTCAGCCTGGTGAGCAGGATGTCAGTGTGTCTGACAATAGAGTCACCTATTACAAGAGTATCAGGTGTGTTATTCAGCCTTAAGGGCTGTGACTGCTTGGCACACTGACTTTGTGTGCTTTGTGTTGTACGTGTTTTGTTTTGGGGTAGCGTTTGCTTGGATGTCTGCTTTGGAGGTCTCTGTTGCTTAGGTAGATTTTTATTTAGAGCCTCTGAGTATGTTTTTGTGTTTTTATGTGTTTGGTTCGCTGATGTGGTGGGACTATGTGATACTGGAATTGTGTTGTGTGAGGTTGCCTTCTCCTCCTGACTGGTTACACCAGTTTTGAGATGAGAGAGCTCAGCCTCCAGTTTGTTTATATGGTTGCATCTCTCACATATATTTGAACCTGTTTGGAGGAGGAGAGGGTTGTCTGTGTACATGAGACAGTTGTAACATTGCCTCAAAATTCCCAGATTCACCAGCTGGACTGCAGAGGAAACCTTGGAGCTTATCTCCCAGGGTCTCCGCTGAAAATGAGCCTGTGTCCAGTCGGACCTTCCCAGTAAACAAATGTAAAATAAAAATTAATATAAATAAATAAATAAAATGTACGACATATGTTTAAGGCCTAGATTCCTTTTTGTGAGGTACTTTTGTGGCCTCTCCAGCTGTTGTAGGTGTCTGGTCAGGTACATGCCAAATGGGGCATTATATTCAATGATTGGTCTAATGAGGGATAAGTAGAGAGGGATGGTGACCTCTTTCTTCCTGGATGCGAAACCTTTGGTTATAAGATGTGCCATGTAGAAGGACTTTCTGACCACAGTGGCAATGTGGTGGTCGAAGGTGAAGTGGCTGTCGACCTGAGTGCCTAGATCTCTTATGGCCCATTCAGTGTTCAGTGGGCTCCCATCAATGTGGTAATTCATGGGAACTAAGTTTTTTCCAAAGGGGATGATAATGCATTTTTTGGCATTAAGCTTCAGGCCATGGTTCCAACACCAATCATTGGTCTCAGAGAGGCCCTTTTGTACAATGTCTGCATCACTTGGGGAGTTGACAATGACTCCTAGCTTGCAGTCATCAGTGAACTTGGTCAGCCAGAGTCCTTCTGTGTTGGTCTGGACTTCTAAGAAGTAGATGCCAAACAAGAGAGGGCCGAGGACCAAGCCCTGTGGGACTCCACTCATGACTGGTCGACAGTCTGACTTGGAATCTGCAACTTTCACTCTGTGGGTCCTGTCTGTCAGTCAATTTGCAACCCACCTAGAGATGTAAGGATTGCTGTCTAGTTTGGTGAGTTTATCAATGATACCTGTGCGGGGAATCTTATCAAAGGCCTTGGCCAGGTCAAGGTAGGCTGTATGCACTGCCTTACCCTCATCCACAGCCTTGGTGACTGGCTCAAAGAAGTCAACCAGATTCAGAAGGCAGGATGTCCCCTTGACAAAGCCAAACTGTGTGGGGTCAAGAATTTGGAGATTCCCTATATCTTTGTTAAGCAGGTCCATGATGATGTGCTCCATAGCTTTGCATACCAGATTCATCAGGCTAATGGGATGATAGTTCCAGGGGTCTGTAGTTGCTCCCTCTTTATGGAGTGGGATAACTGTAGCAGTGCACAATTCGTTAGGGATATAGTCTGAAGTAAGGCTGTAATTAAACAGGGCACACAGATGTTGTGCCAGTTCATTTTGCAGCTCAAAGTAGGATGTAGCAAGGGATATTATCAAGTCCCATGGATGCTGTGTTCTTGGCTTTGGACAATGCAGCTTTTACCTGTGCCACAGAAATGGTGGGTACCAGGCTTTTTTCTGGTATTCTGATAGGGCCCTGGGGGGGGGGGGGTAAAGCTGGCACTGAATTTATCGGCCAGTATGTTGGCTATATCCGTTGATTCAGTATAGGACGTGCTATTGTACAATAACTCAGAGCAAATCTGGGTATTGCCTTGGAGTTTTTTGCTATAGCTATAGAAGGCTTTGTAGTTGCTTTTGGTGCCAGATGCAATTCTGCCTTCATAACTGGCTTTAGGGGATTTGATAAGGGATCTCAGCTTTTGTTGAGAATGATAAAGGAGGTTTTCCAGTCTTGTGACTTCCTTTTTTTTCTGCAATAGTTTCTTCCTTCTGTTGTAGAGTTTATTGATGGCTGGGGACCACCAGATTGGCTTCCTTTTTTTGGAGGAGAGCATGTTAGTTGTATTTGGTATGGCAAGGTTCATGCATTTGTCTATGTGCACGTACAGTGCAGTGGTGTATGATTCAGCAGTCATGCAACTATTTTTCATTGGCATGGGTGTCAAGAAGTTAGCCACCTCTGGTTTTAGGATCCCAAAGTTGGCTTTAGAGAAGTTTTTCAGGGTGGTCACCTTAGAGGGGGGTGTAGGTAAGATGGAGATTTCCATGGTGATCAGTTTATGGTTGGATTTAACCAGGGAGGAATTGACTATAGGTGTGGAGCAATGGTCTCCCATGTTGGTGATAACTAGGTTGAGGAATTACATTCATAATTGCATTGACCTGTGGATTATGAAGGATAATAATATATAGGGTATAATGCATGAGGTTGAATTTTATGCAAAAATATCATCATAGCCTTTGCTATATGCTATCACTGTACAAAGCAGTCTTGACAATATTAACTGTTTGTATGACTGACCTGTAATCTGTAATGATCTCTTATAAGCATATCATTGCACTGTTTATATACTTCCATGGTGGTGCAGCTGTAGCGTTGTTGCCTCACAGCAAGAGGTTCTCCATTTCCATTCTCGGCTACAGTGCAGGGAGTGCCTTCTGTGTGGAGTCTGCATGTCCTCCCTGTGGTTGGGTGGGCATTCGAAAGACATGCGTAAATGGGCATGCCTTCTTTGAAGGTTGAACGTCGAGTTGGCACCTCGACGTTTGTGAAAATCTACTGCCAATCATTAGCGGACCGGAGTTCTGCTGTGGTGACCCCTAACCGGGAAAAGCTGAAAGACAACAACATTGCACTGTTTATAATGGGAAAAATGTAACATTTGTGATTATTAATAAATAATACACTGTAGCAACAAGATTTAAAATTGTGCAGGAATTCACTTCCAAATGCAAATGTGCAACAATGTATTCTACAACTGCTTGTACACACAGTGGAGTGAAACTGTTAATTTAATGTTCAACTCTACAGCAATAAAATGAACTGAAGGTATCTTACATACGAAGACAGGAAATAAGAACATTGTTTATGGAATTTAGGCATCTTGATGCAGAGAAAAGGCAAGAGCATAGCATCCATGTTATGAGTCACCTGCTTCTTTGTATGACTACAGTCAGCATGTTCTAGATGGCACCTGGGATTTTAAGCTACCGGTTTGGAATACTTCTCCTCTGTTTATCATCCTAAAAATGCTGCCTGTTATTTAGTGGGGGGTTTGTCTTAATAAGGAGAATGAAAGTATACAACATCTGTACACATTGTTGTTTCACTGGCAATCTTCAATGTGCCCCAGAGCGCATTCTCTCCTTGTGTTGATTTGTCTGCCCTGATACTTTGATACCTACAGCTACACATTCTCCTATTTTACCTTCCAGCATTGCTATGAATTGTATAGCCTGGCACATTAATATTCTAGACAAAAGTTTTCATGTCTACCATGTTTTTGTTAAGACAAAGTTACTGACACTGATGTTCACACTTTAACACAATTGGTTTAAGTACTATTTAACTCAGCTGTTGACACTGGTGTTCCCACCATTTATTTTCTTCTTGTTTCACCCCTAAGTCATCTATGCACTTCTTGTTTCACCCCTAAGTCATCTATGCATGTAAGTTTTCTTTGCTGTTTATTTTATTCCCCACTGTTCTCATTTTCACATTTCTGTCATGATTTGGTTTCACAAACCAGAGACCACCACATACATATATATGTAGGGAGACACAGATTCTATGAAATGTAACGAGAAGATGTAGAAGATCAAACTTGATATTAAAAAGATGAAAAATAAATCCATCTACATGTTGTTGTTGTTGTGTCTTTTGACTTTTCCCAGTTAGGGGTCACCACAGCGGAACTCCGGTCCGCTAATGATTAGCAGTAGATTTTTACATGCCGAGTTGCCGGCCATGACGCACAACCTTCAATGAAGGTACGCTCATTCATGCATGTCTCCACACAGAAGACACTCTAGCTGAGAATCGAACAGGACAATGTCTTACTGTGAGGCGACAATGCTACCGCAGCACCACCAGTCCATTTACATGTAAATAATGTTAATTCATTGTATAATGTGCACTGCATATATATCCATAAAACTGTTGTGCAAGTCTGAAATTCATATCTTCTCTGGCTGAAGAATGTCAGTGTTGCACAGGTCATGATGAAAAAATAAATAAATAAAAAAATAAAATAAAAAATGAACAAGCACAGGAATCTGTCTAGTACCAACCTCATCACCATGGGTGTTGAGGAAAAAATAAAAAAAACAGAAAAACTAGTGGTCTTTAAACTTCGCTGATAAGCTCATTCACAATAATTTCAAAAATCATGAAACCCAGGTAGTGTTCCAAAGCAACAAGCCTTTATTCATCACAGGCAAGTGATCCTCATTAACAAAAAATCTGAAATATTTTAACAATGTTAAACACATCAGCTTTTATTTACTTAGAAGTAAGTGTGGAAAATATATGTTGTTCTTCTTGTTCTTCTTTCGGCTTTTCCCGTTTAGGGGTCGCCACAGCAGAACTCCATTCCGCTAATGATTGGCAGTAGATTTTTATGGTGCTGAGGTGCCAGCTCAATGCCCAACCTTCAACGCAGGCATGCCCATTCACGCATGTCTTTCGAATGCCACTCGACTGTGGGGAGGACATGCAGACACCACACAGAAAGCACTCCAGCATTGTTTAATATTAACCCAGCCTTTTCATGGCAAACAATATAAACAGGGCTGTAAAAGTGCATTTTAGAACAGCAAGTATCCACTCCCACACACTACTACTGATTAGATCAAACTGAATCCTAGTCAAGGAAAACACTACCTATCTATTTGCAAACCACATTCCAAGGTCAGGTATTAAAAAAAGTATAACATATACATAAAAAGATATTCATAAAAATACTTATAATTAAAATCGCTTTCGGCTAACTAATGCAATAAAGCCTGCATCAAGTCTGTGACAAGAACTAAAATCAAGAAAAAACACATAGCTACCTAACCATAAACATAAACTAGAACACTATAAATATAAAAATACATCTCTCTAATAATATCTAGCAAATATTCATCCATGTGTATTGGTGTGCATAAAACTGTTATTAACAGCTCAGAGTCAGTGCTTTACAAAAAAAAAAACTGACATGACAGTTTTCATGATGTTCGTCGTCTCCCATTGCTGCAGTCCTGACAAATGGGTACTCCGCTGCCCACCATCGGCCCGAATACCAAAGGGCTAGAACTGGCATCGGTCACGGGCGCCTGAGACTGACGTAAGTACTTGTCAGTACAAATGCGCATGACCGACGCCATAACCTCAGTCTTTCTTGCCGCATGGTCCTCAGCAGAAGCAGTTTTTGCAAGTGCCGTTCGGTGTTCTGGAACTGTCGGTTTTCGAGTTTCAGACCGGATACCAAGTTGGCTAAGTACCCTGTTGGGAACATTTTTGTCTTTTCTTGCCTCAGTATTGCCGGATGTCAGAAAAGTTAATAACTGTATTTCTTGTGGGAAACAGATTCCTCATAGGGATTACCATTCACTCTGCATTCCTTGTTTAGGGCCTGAGCACGACGTTGTTGGGTGTCGCTTTTGTGCTACTTTTAACAAGCGTACTATTAAACGTCGGTTGGACTGTGCTAGGCTGGTGTTTGGTAAACGTTGTAATTATAACATGCCGTCGGATTCTCCGACGACTGGTTCTTCTAAGAAGCACAAAGATAAGTCTTTGCGGTCCAAACTGGATGAGGCATCCACTCCGGACGTTGGTTCTGTGGAACCACTGACTGCTTCAGTGGCTCCTTCTGACGGTTTACCAGTGTGTCTAGGGGAGCCTTTGTTACTGCAGGAAGTGGCTTCTCCTGTGTTAGGCCAGGCTGAGGGTGCTTCTTTGTTGTCGGTGGCTTCCTCCCCTCATAGGGTAGTTAGACCTCCTCCTTCTCAGGGCAAAGGCCATTCTAAATCTAAGTCTATCCCTGCTGGTGCTAATCCCCAGGGTCCGGCTCCTAGGAAGCACATGTTAAAGATGGCTGAAGATTTGATTACTTTAATTAGGGGTTCCATGCCCCCCCCTGTGAAGTGGCCCAGGATAGACACAGCATTGGAGGGTCTGGTTCAGTCTTCCAATGAGTCAGATTCCTCTGTGGAAGAGCTTCAGGATTTCCCTCCATATTCTGATTCGGAGGCTGAGGACGCTACTCCCTCTGTGGCCCCTCCAGAAGATTTTTCTTTCTCTGAAACTTTGCATTCCATGAGGGAACATTTCCAGTGGGATGGCCAGGATTATTCTGATTCTCGTAAAAGGCTGAGAGAATTCTTGTTTTTACCTCAGCACAGGCCTTTGGCTATTCCCCCTGTACTGGATGTTGTTCAGGATGTATTTTCTGAGGCTGCCCTTAACCCAGATTCTCTGCCCCCTGCCCCAGTTAAACCAGATAGATACTACAGGGTTCCGGAAGCTCACAAGTACTTGTATAAGAGTCCTAGGGCTGATCCAGAAACTATTTCCCAAGGCCCCAAAGGTGTTAAGGCTTCTGTGGTTAAGAATCCGGTTCCTCTGGACAAGGATGCTAGGGCCCTGGATAGGTGGGGTAAAACTGTATACCTCTTCTACTTTGGCTATGAGAGCTTTAAATTGTCAATTTCATATGCTCAGGTATCAGAATTATTTGCTAAGTCAATTGAAATGTAAAGTGGATGCTTTGTCTGAAGGTGTTGACTGTAAGGAGCTTCAGGATTTAGTGCATGCTTCAGACCAAGTTGGTAAGCATTCTTTGCAGTGTGGTTTTGATGCTTTACAGGCTTCTTCCAGGGTGGCTGCTACTAGTTCTGTTGTTCGCAGACATGCCTGGCTTAGAGATCAGTCCTTGTCAGAGCATGTTAAGGTTCGCATTATGGATGCTCCTTTGCAATCTGATGTTCTTTTTGGCCCTCCAGTGGAATCAGTTTTGAAAAAAATGGAGGAAAAAGCTAAGTCTATGCAGACGGTAAAGGACTTCTTACAGGTTCAGCCCTAAGTTCAGTAGGAATTGGCCTGCTAGGGGATGGTCTTTTCCCTCTTGATTTTCATTCTAGGGCAGGTCGAGGCGTGGTAGAGGTAGGGCTTCCTCTCAGGGCCCTGTTACTTCTAGGCCTTTGAATTCTTTTACCCCTTCTGCTGGGGTGGGCAGGGGTCAGTCCTTTCGGATGCAGTCCCAATGACCTGTGTCTTCAGCTGCCGGACTCTGCTTTGCTGGCAGCTCCTCTAGGAGGAAAACTGGGACTTTTCAAAGGGAATTGGCATTTGGTTACCCAAGACAAATGGGTATTGGACATTATAACTCGAGGCTACAAGTTTTATTTTCACACATTCCCTCCTTTCAAAGGTATGCCGGATGTGCCTCATCAGCAAAGACTGGAAGCGCAGGCACAGATTTTTTCTCTGCTCCGGTTGGGAGCAATACAGGCAGTTCCTTCTGTGGACAGAGGCACGGGGTTTTATTCCTGTCTTTTCTTGGTGCCAAAGAAGGGAAATACTTGGAGGCCCATTCTGGATTTATCCATTCTAAACACCTTTCTGGAAATTCCGAAATTCAAGATGTTGACACTGCAGCAGCTGTTGCCTATGCTAGGCAGAGATCACTGGATGGTGACTTTGGATCTCAAGGAGGCCTATCTTCACATTCCTATCAGGCCCAGTTGCAGGAAATTCCTGAGGTTTCGGACTGGGAATTTGCATTATCAGTTCTCTGCATTGCCCTTTGGCTTATCTACTGCGCCCAGGGTATTCACAAAAGTCCTGGCTCCAGTAATAGCTTTTCTCCGCTAAGGGAATTCAAATTTATCCTTATCTGGACGATTGTTTGATACTGGCTCAGGGCAGGCACGAACTTCTTCGACATCTGCAGTTTGTGATGACAGTTTTCAGATGCCTAGGGTATTCTGTGAACGAAATAAAGTCCAGTCTAGTACCCTCACAGAAGATGTGTTTTCTGGGTGTGAGACTGAATACAGCTACTCAGATGGCATCTCTTACCCCGGACAAACAAAGAAATCTTCACCTATACTTCCAACAGCTATCCGTAATGTCCAGGCTGACCCAGTATGTTGGCTATATCCGTTGACTCAATATAGGAGGTGCTATTGTACAATAACTCAGAGCAAATCTGGGTATTGCCTTGGAGTTTTTTGCTATAGCTATAGAAGGCTGTAGTTGCTTTTGGTGCCAGATGCAATTCTGCCTTCATAACTGGCTTTAGGGATTTGATAAGGGATCTCAGCTTTTATTGAGAATGATAAAGGAGGTTTTCCAGTCTTGTGACTTCCTTTTTTTTCTGCAATAGTTTCTTCCTTCTGTTGTAGAGTTTATTGATGGCTGGGGACCTGATTGGCTTCCTTTGGAGGAGAGCATCTTAGTTGTATTTGGTATGGCAAGGTTCATGCATTTGTCTATGTGCACGTACAGTGCAGTGGTGTATGATTCAGCAGTCATGCAACTATTTTCATTGGCATGGGTGTCAAAGTTAGCCACCTCTGGTTTTAGGATCCCAAAGTTGGCTTTAGAGAAGTTTTTCAGGGTGGTCACCTTAGAGGGGGGTGTAGGTGAGATGGAGATTTCCATGGTGATCAGTTTATGGTCGGATTTAACCAGGGAGGAATTGACTATAGGTGTGGAGCAATGGTCTCCCATGTTGGTGATAACCAGGTTGAGGAATTACATTCATAATTGCATTGACCTGTGGATTATGAAGGATAATAATATATAGGGTGTAATGCATGAGGTTGAATTTTATGCAAAAATATCATCATAGCCTTTGCTATATGCTATCACTGTACAAAGCAGTCTTGACAATATTAACTGTTTGTATGACTGACCTGTAATCTGTAATGATCTCTTATAAGCATATCATTGCACTGTTTATATACTTCCATGGTGGTGCAGCTGTAGTGTTGTTGCCTCACAGCAAGAGGTTCTCCCTTTCCATTCTCGGCTACAGTGCAGGGAGTGCCTTCTGTGTGGAGTCTGCATGTCCTCTCTGCGGTTGGGTGGGCATTCGAAAGACATGCGTAAATGGGTGTGCCTTCTTTGAAGGTTGAACGTCGAGCTGGCACCTCGACGTTTGTGAAAATCTACTGCCAATCATTAGCGGACCGGAGTTCCGCTGTGGCGACCCCTAACCGGGAAAAGCTGAAAGACAACAACATTGCACTGTTTATAATGGGAAAAATGTAACATTTGTGATTATTAATAAATAATACACTGTAGCAACAAGATCTAAAATTGTGCAGGAATTCACTTCCAAATGCAAATGTGCAACAATGTATTCTACAACTGCTTGTACACACAGTGGAGTGAAACTGTTAATTTAATGTTCAACTCTACAGCAATAAAATGAACTGAAGGTATCTTACATACGAAGACAGGAAATAAGAACATTGTTTATGGAATTTAGGCATCTTGATGCAGAGAAAAGGCAAGAGCATAGCATCCATGTTATGAGTCACCTGCTTCTTTGTATGACTACAGTCAGCATGTTCTAGATGGCACCTGGGATTTTAAGCTACGGTTTGGAATACTTCTCCTCTGTTTATCATCCTAAAAATGCTGCCTGTTATTTAGTGGGGGGTTTGTCTTAATAAGGAGAATGAAAGTATACAACATCTGTACACATTGTTGTTTCACTGGCAATCTTCAATGTGCCCCAGAGCATTCTCTCCTTGTGTTGATTTGTCTGCCCTGATACTTTGATACCTACAGCTACACATTCTCCTATTTTACCTTCCAGCATTGCTATGAATTGTATAGCCTGGCACATTAATATCCTAGACAAAAGTTTTCATGTCTACCATGTTTTTGTTAAGACAAAGTTACTGACACTGATGTTCACACTTTAACACAATTGGTTTAAGTACTATTTAACTCAGCTGTTGACACTGGTGTTCCCACCATTTATTTTCTTCTTGTTTCACCCCTAAGTCATCTATGCACTTCTTGTTTCACCCCTAAGTCATCTATGCATGTAAGTTTTCTTTGCTGTTTATTTTATTCCCCACTGTTCTCATTTTCACATTTCTGTCATGATTTGGTTTCACAAACCAGAGACCACCACATACATATATATGTAGAGAGATACAGATTCTATGAAATGTAATGAGAAGATGTAGAAGATCAAACTTGATATTAAAAAGATGAAAAATAAATCCATCTACATGTTGTTGTTGCTGTTTCTTTCGACCTTTCCCAGTTAGGGGTCACCACAGCGGAACTCCGGTCCGCTAATGATTAGCAGTAGATTTTTACATGCCGAGTTGCCGGCCCTGACGCACAACCTTCAATGAAGGTACGCTCATTCATGCATGTCTCCACACAGAAGACACTCTAGCTGAGAATCTAACAGGACAATGTCTTACTGTGAGGCGACAATGCTACCGCAGCACCACCAGTCCATCTACATGTAAATAATGTTAATTCATTGTATAATGTGCACTGCATATATATCCATAAAACTGTTGTGCAAGTCTGAAATTCATATCTTCTCTAGCTGAAGAATGTCAGTGTTGCACAGGTCATGATGAAAAAATAAATAAATAAAAAAATAAAATAAAAAATGAACAAGCACAGGAATCTGTCTAGTACCAACCTCATCACCATGGGTGTTGAGGAAAAAAATAAAAAAACAGAAAAACTAGTGGTCTTTAAACTTCGCTGATAAACTCATTCACAATAATTTCAAAAATCATGAAACCCAGGTAGTGTTCCAAAGCAACAAGCCTTTATTCATCACAGGCAAGTGATCCTCATTAACAAAAAATCTGAAATATTTTAACAATGTTAAACACATCAGCTTTTATTTACTTAGAAGTAAGTGTGGAAAATATATGTTGTTCTTCTTGTTCTTCTTTCGGCTTTTCCCGTTAGGTCGCCATACAGCAGAACTCCATTCCGCTAATGATTGGCAGTAGATTTTTATGGTGCTGAGGTGCCAGCTCAATGCCCAACCTTCAACGCAGGCACACCCATTCACGCATGTCTTTCGAACGCCACTCGACTGTGGGGAGGACATGCAGACACCACACAGAAAGCACTCCAGCATTGTTTAATATTAACCCAGCCTTTTCATGGCAAACAATATAAACAGGGCTGTAAAAGTGCATTTTAGAACAGCAAGTATCCACTCCCACACACTACTACTGATTAGATCAAACTGAATCCTAGTCAAGGAAAACACTACCTATCTATTTGCAAACCACATTCCAAGGTCAGGTATTAAAAAAAGTATAACATATACATAAAAAGATATTCATAAAAATACTTATAATTAAAATCGCTTTCGGCTAACTAATGCAATAAAGCCTGCATCAAGTCTGTGACAAGAACTAAAATCAAGAAAAAACACATAGCTACCTAACCATAAACATAAACTAGAACACTATAAATATAAAAATACATCTCTCTAATAATATCTAGCAAATATTCATCCATGTGTATTGGTGTGCATAAAACTGTTATTAACAGCTCAGAGTCAGTGCTTTACAAAAAAAAAACTGACATGACAGTTTTCATGTTTACAGCCCCAAAAACATATGTATATAATGAAAACTACTAGAAAAAAACACACAAAAATCCAGAAAACAGTGGATGAAGTAAACTAGTAATGTATAAAAGTATGCAGGTGTGTGCATGAGTGTGCATGAGCGTGCACCAGTAAGATATATGGGGGAATTATACCAATACTACATGGTAATAGCAGCATGAAAAAAATTGTGTTTTGAATTTGCCGTTTAAATCTCTGGTGTGATGCAATAAATCTAATCAAAGCAGAATTGAGGTTAAAGTAACATACAAGTAAACATACACACACACACACACACACACACACACACACACACACACATACACATATTCTACACATCATTTTTATTATTACTTTGTATATTTTTAGTACATAAAAATATTCCTCAAAAATTTCCTAAAAATCCTCTACAGATTGTGTGGCAGCTTATGTAAATTCAACAGACTCTTAATACAGCAATAGCAGTTAAGTCCTGGTTTTCTGAATGCATTTAATTTCAACTACCAGCATAATTCTTTTTTCTCCAACACATCATTGACGTTCCCTTTAAGCTCATCCATCTCCACACAGTCCAGAATGATACATTTAAAACCAGAATGTCTGGGGTGTTCTAATAAGTGTTTCGATAAGGTGTTCCTCTGGTATTTACATCTGATGTCAGAAAGCTGACCTGAAATCCTCCTTTTCAGTTTATTCATAGACATACCTACATAAAATGCAGGGGAGTCATTACACATGACCCTATATACAACTTTTTCAGTATTACAGTTACCACCTGCTGAAAAATTCACCATCTTTTTAAGATAGAGTCACTCAAATGAGTCACATTCCATCAAGTATTTACAGAAAGTGTAGTTAGGTGGCCTACAGATTTTAGTGCTTATGTCATCCCGGCATTCCTTATTTTTCTTTTCCATATAGTTACATGTGCTTCTGCTTTTTTTATATACAAAAGTAGGATGATCTCTTAAAACCCTTACAAGCAGTCAGTTTTCCTTAATAATGGCTTTAATTGCATTGAAATCCCAGGTGGAAGTTAGAATGCTACTGTCCTTACTTTTCTCTTCGTTAGGGTTAGGGTGTCTTTGTTGAATAATTCTACAAAAAAAGCCTATTCCACATAGGATCATTATTAGTTTTCGAATTTCTTATGGTATCCAGGATCATATGTAACATTTGATTCATATCCTTCTTCTTCTTCTTTCGGCTTTTTCCTGGTTAGGGATCGTCACAGCGGATCACCTGTCCACTCAAGACTGGCAGTGGAGTTGTACAGTGTTGAGTTGCCAGCCCGGCACCCAACCTTCCACAGAAGGCGGACACATGCACACACTCACACCTAGGGCCAATTTAGAGTGTCCAATCCACCTACAGCATGTCTTTGGGATGTGGGAGGAAACCGGCATACCGTTTGATTCATATCCCCTGGTTAAGAAATCATGTTCAAGATCATTCATATTTTTGAGAAAAGGGGCAAATCTGTAATAATCCGTGCTAATCTGTAGCCTTGTGATTTTATTGCATTATGCTTAGTTTTTACTGGATGCATATGTACATACCATTAAGTTCTTCTACTCAGTAAACTGGCTTAAAAAATACAATAGTAAATAATGTTGTCAAGCTTTTGGTATTTTTTTACTGCACCTATGGACCCTGAGTTATGAAATCATAAGAAATCTAAGCTATGTACTTCATAAGCGCATGAATATAAATTATGGTTACAATAGCTTGGAGATAATTAAACAAGCATATTGGCTCCCTACCATGTAATACAAGAAGGTTTTCACAATGATAAAAATAATCAGGTTGAATCTAGCTTAGCACAGAATATTTTTAAAAGTTGGCACGGTTAACTATTTCCTCTGCTGTGGAAGCAAACATTCATTACACCTGCACTAGCATGTACATGCTCATTTCTTTATCTTATTTTCTTTTCATTCATATGTCACTCCTCCTCAATAAATATATAGAAGTAGAATGAAAAATCATTTTTAGTTATGCATATTCTTTGTAAAACCATCAACACTGGTAGTAAAAGTACTATTTAGTAATTAGTACAGAACAATTAACTGCTTTCTGCTTTCGGGCCTTTCTTTAGCTTAACTGTCAATTTAGGAGTGACTGAAGCTTAGGATAAATTTAGTGTGTATACAGCCTTGTGGGTGACTGATTGGTGTACTTCCCACTCCTGAGTCAAGGCTAGAAACTCTTCAGTTAATCAAATTACTCTGGAGGTGAAGGCAAAATATCACATTCCTTTTTAAATGTCATCGGCTATGGTTATTTAATAAAGCTGAATATGCATTCCTTTACTTGCAAAACTAATGCTATGGGGATGTAAGATACAGTTTAAATTTAGACTTGAGAATAGCAGTTCAAAAAACAGCATAAAAGTTTCATGTTTCTAACAATTTTCTGAATGTTCTGACCTGAATTTCAAGCTGAGTCCTTTATTATAAATGTTGAAGCTCCTTCCTGTTAAACAATTTCATTTCTTCAAAGTCATACTTCAGTAATCACAATACAGGGGGGAAATTAAAACTGTTGTCTGTATATCAAATGCCAAGCAGAGGAATTATGACTGTTGTTGTTAAAGCGGCATGTGTGTGTCCAAAAGGCATAAAAATATATCTAAAATGAAAGTCTGTAAGGTGAACAAAACACTCCAGAGATGTACTTTACCACACTCCAAAACAAAGCACAAACTCATCCATACCCTTTAGAGTAGTTATTGCATCACACTGTATATTATGTCATGCTTTTTTGTGTCTGGGCAGCATTCATGAATGTTGTGCCCCATGGATAAGATCTGGTACTAAAGACCTGTGTAATTCATAAAGAATATCACACAATAACCTTGTATACACTCTTACCCTATTGTGTACCTACATTCTCTGTGCAAGGGACACATGTGCAAATGATCTCCAGGATCTGAAGTACTTCTGAGAGACAGGTACATTACACCAACTGCATATGAGTTGCTCCCAGCCACATAAGTTATACAAGCAGAACCATCTGCCTACAGTGCACCTAACCCTGCTCATTCCCATTCCCTGAGGAGGTGTTGCACGCCACAGAGAATTGAGCAGTAGCATCAGTACTAAGTTAAAAAAAGAGAATTGATTGCACAATAGGAACAAAGTCATCAACAATAGTCTTTCCTGTGGTGCAAGCAAACCTGCTGTCATAGTCATACTGTCCCCATCACTACACAGTGAAGCTGCAGAGTTCTCACCAATGACAGCTCTCACAGCGCAGGATCCCGTCATTGCCATATTATAGTAGTGAACTTGATACCACCATTATGACTAATGAATGAACAACTTGTATGAATCTCCATGTGTCATGATGGTGGAACACTCTGCAGCAAGGACTATCTACTTAGTAAGGTATGCCAGGCACAGGATACCTAATAAGTAGACATTTCTGCAACAGTGTCTATTGTTATAACAATACTACCCAATGATTCAGTTCACATAATTTGGGCACATAGTACAGCACTGTGTACTATGCACTCTGGTGCTCCATTCAAATAAAATGCCATTCCTTTCTATGCCATTTGATATTACTTCTGTGAATTTCTATTAGTTGCGGTAATAAGAGGGAGAATATTAAACACAACAGAATGTTTTTATGTAACTGTATAATATGGTTATGAATACTCAAGACTGTCTCCTGGGATTATATTTAGTGCAACACAATAAGGTTTACTGTAACAACTGTCCCTTTTTCTTTTGTCAAACAAAGAAAATAACTAAACTCAATAAAATGCACCATGGTATGTGGTGACTATGATAAACTAACTTAAAAAATTTAGAAAGTCATTCATTTGTCACTAGAAAAAGCCATCAACACACATAAAATTAGGGTTTTCACTCTATTTTAGTTCGTCTTAACCTATTTTTGAAGAAGTTCTGTGGATTAAAATAGAACAAAAGTGTTAAGTTTATGTGTATCAATGGCTTTTTGTGGTGACAAGTGAACATGTTTTTGAATTTGTTAAATAAAGAAAATAAAGCATAGGTCTGAAACAGGTGGGCACACTACTGATGCTTTTGGTTGACTTACAAACGTATGCAGGATTTTGGTTTGTCAACACACAATACCCATTCATAGAGGTATGTATCTCAGCAGGTTCCCTTTGTTTAGTCGAACACTCAAATGAGTGATCAGTATAAGGTCATGTCCCAAACCATGATCACTGAAGAGGTGGCAGAATATCGAGCAGGATGGGACTGTTGTTGTGCAGGATTATGACACAGTGGGTAGTGAGGTATTGCTTCTTTCCCCAGTCTGATATGATCCCGGAGTTGGAATATATAATTATCAGGGGGGGGTTGTGGGGCACAGGGAGACATACCTTCCTGCAAAAAGTAGGTGTTTGTTTTTCTTTTATTTTTCATTATTTTATGCTTTTCTTTCTAGGTCAGGTTGCTCAAGCTGTTCTGGCTCAGTATTATGGCACCCGCTTCTGTACTGAGATTTTGCTATGCCTTCATGTAAACCTGCAATTCTCCAATAGCAAGTTTCTCAGATCTGCTGACTGATGTGTTGTACATCCATTATTAACTAACTAGATTATTGTCAGTTATGTCATTCAGTTGCTGCACTTAATCAAACTCCATTATGATATGCCACCCCTAATACGTAGGCAGAATAAGTAATTATCAAGTTCCAGTAATCGGAGGCAGCAGGTAGCATGATAGTGTTACTATCAGCCATTTCTGACCAACAAAACTCATCAGCAAGCTGAAGTGAAATAAGTAAAAAATAAAGACCTTCATCCATCATAGTCTTCCATTCCCACAAAGTAGTGTACATGGTACTGAGGCAAAGATAACATGCTACATACTGCAAATGTGGTTCTGAAATAAAATGCTGCATTAATACATATTCAAGGTAGCTGAGAATTAAAAAGCATTTTGTTTGCTTCAATTATTTAAAAATTACCTTCCCCATGCATCATTAACTTCATTTAAGGCAATAATGCAGCACACTATTATCCAAATACCACTGACTTCATAATTAACAGAAACCTCCTTTACTATGTCATTTAGAGTTAATGAGCATCCATTACCTACTTGATCTCTAGAAGATGGTAGGTAACACACCTCTCAATGGTCCAGATTTTTGCAAAATGTCCAGATTTTTGACTCATATTTTTTATCTGTTCCTCATAAAATGTGTGGTTTTCTGGCAAATCACTGAGGATTGACTCCAATTAGTAATGACAGACATTTGAATTTTAGACTTCAGATCATTCAGAAAATGCATACTAACACAATACCTTTTATTCTAACAACTTTCTAAGTTTCTAAGATTAATATTTAAAATATGTCCCTATTTTGTGCCTTTATCCCCCCCCCCATTCTTTTTGGCTTTGTCAAGATTTCTTGTTCTAAGAGGTTGACAGGTACAGAAGGTAATGAATTTACAAAAAGCAAGCTTTTTCTGACCACAGCAATTGGTGAATGCTTGCTTGTAGGCTTATTGCTGTCCTACAAGCATAAGTATAAGAAAGGTAAAGCTTTTGCTGTAGTGTTTCTGCATGAGAGCATTGTTGTCACTCTAATTCACTTAAAAAAGTTACAAGAACAACAAGATTTGCATCAACACACATTTTCTGAACATTAGAAAGTATGAAGTTCTTAATGGCTGGCATCATTGACTGACTGAAATCCTTGGTAAATTACTAGAACAATACAACATTTTATGACAGACAGGGCAAAATAAGGAATCCCCCCCCAAAAAAAAATAAAGGGGGACAATTGAGAAGTACATTTGCTTTCTTACTGACTGTGCTCCACCACAGCACTTCTGCTAAGCACCTGTGTGTCTCGTGGCATCGGTGCTAATGGTATACCAAACGTCTTGGCCTAAGAATCGAGGAGGAAGCCTAAAGTGATGGAGGAACTAAGGCCAAAAGTCAAGAGATAATTTTTAAATATTACTATAATTCACCAGAAAATCTAAAGAATTTACAAGGGACTGGGCAAAAATCTGACTTAAAATCAGGGACCTTCTACAAAATTGGGTTCAGTTACCTGGAGTCTTACTTTATGAATATTTATTACTTTATGGAATTAATGAATATTTAAATGCATCTCTTTCTTCCCACATGTGCAAAGCTATTAAGTCATGCAGGTGATCTGTCAATCAAGGCTAATGTATACATAATGTAATTGATTTGTACATGTCAATCATGTTAAGAATGCCCAAACTTGTGTGAACTTGGGGAGTTAGTTTTCTATAATTATTCTCATCCTGTAGCCTTAACTGCAAATTTGTCCACAGAACTAAGCATACATTGAGGATAACCATCAGCACATATTGTTTAGCTATATGTGCTTCAAAGCATACTTCTCAACCTCTTAATGCAAGAAATTTGGACAAAGCCTGACACATTGGGGGGACAAAGGTTAAAAAATAGGGGCACATTTTTAATATTGCTCTTATAAACATAGAAAGTTGCTAGAAGAACAGGATTTGTGTTAGCATGCATTTTCTGAAGGATATGAAGTCTGAAACTCAAATGTATGTTATTCTTTAGTAATTTTAATCATTAGATCATCCCAGTACTATGTAAAAAAATGTTGACGAGGAACAGACCCAAAATACGCGGCAAAAATCTAGGTATTCTGTGAAAATCTGTACAGTTGAGAGTTATACTTCAAAGTTACAAAATCAAGTCAGAAAATTAACATAAAAAGATAATTTGCTGGTGAATCAGGACTAACAGAGTGACCATTCTGAAATGCAAGAACACCTATTGGTAACACTAAACTCATAGACCACCAACATCAAACAAAGCAAAAGAAAATCCATCAAATACTATGCTTCATTAAAATATTAATAGCACAGATACACAGTGCATTATCACTGGTACCTAAAAGCATAAGCAGTAGAAAGCCACTTTTAAACAGCATATAGTTCTTTTGTTTTGAAATTTTACTTCAGTATAAAAATTATCCTACAGTGAAACTTTCAACAGTTTTAACAAGAATGTTCTAATAAGCAGGAAATAATAGTAAATTTTTAATTTTGTTCAGTGTTTGGTGTGTTTCATTTAACAGCTCTATAGCAGACATTTGTAATAAGTTGCCATCTGAAATAAAAAATAAAATGTCAAATACAAATGGAAATTTTTCTGATTTTTTTACAGATGCATGAAATATTAAATCAGTGGTTAGTCATTGCACTGGATGCTGGTCAGCTATCCTATCAATGAAAACAAAACTGTGAGAAAATCATACTTTTTTCATTTAAAAAAATAATAAACTTTCCTATTTTAGGGTTTGGAATTCTATGCATGTTGCTGGGCATGTGTGATGTTCTGATTTTAAAAAAGAAATCTACTTACACATCTGTTTTTTTTTTCTAAAACAGCCTAGCTTTAGACCTACTCCTAATGCAGAAAAAGCTGTCTGTGCCTTGTTACAGGTTTTCCTATGTTTTAAGAAATGTAGCTTCAGTGGACATTTTTTATCACAGACATACGAGATGTGTATGGTCACAAACTGGCCACAATTGCTTGGTTCAGGGCTGCCTGTGAATTACTGAGTCTGTTGTCAGGATAACGTTTAGCAGCCAAGAATCGGGCTTTACAGCACTGATGTGCATTTGGGTGAAACAAGCTTTGAATTATTGTACTGTGGTCATTTGCACCACTGACATTTGTGGTGTACACAAACAGTAAAGTGGCAGAGATTCATGTGCAAAGGGGATATCAATGATTTAAACTCATTACATATTTGTGTGGGTGAATGCAATGTAGCTAAAAGTAATAAGTTAGTCATAATTTCTTTCACTTTCAATCTCATGTGAATATCAACATTTTACACAATAAATGGCTATCTTTGATGGCTGTCCTGCATGTATGTGGTAGCAGCTGATCACTGGCACAGAGGTGCAGCAAACAACATTGCCATCTCTCAACTTTTGATTCTCTGGTTAAGTGTTTAACTGCAATACTTTCAGTGTAGAGTATATGTTACCTTTGTCTCTGTGTGGGTTTTATCCAGGTGCTCTGGCTTCTTCCAACTGCCCAAAGACATGCCATAAGTGAATTGACAATCTTCTTCTTATTTGTCAATAGGTAACCATACAGTGTCAAGAGTGCATATGCATGTGTGCTCATGTATGTGTTTTGTGATAAACCTCACTTGTCAGGAACAGTGTCTATGTGTGTGCATGTGTCTGTGTGTCTGTGACTGTGAAAAGATACTATCAACAATTTTATCAAAAGCTATAAACAGCATTGAGGCAAATACATAATTTGTCTGACTACCAGTAAAACAAATGGCTAACAAGTCATTAGCTCTAAAAAATAAGGTATAAAATGCATCTTAAAACATCTGGACCCTCAGAGCTTCTGGAGACCATCAGGTTTCCAGAAACCTCAGTTGTATAACTGGATGTTAACACAAACTTAGTAGGGGAACCTGATCCTCAGTCTGCTCTGGACCCTTTCTAATACATAATTGGCCCTGTTTCAATGTATACATGTAGGTCACTATAGTTTATATGGAGTTAGAGACAGCGTGGTTGTTATTTATTTAACTTTCTTCACAACCAGACCTCAGAGGTGTGCATAGGTCACTATAGCTTGTCTAATCACATACTGTCTTCAACAAGGTGAGATACAATACTGTGATCATTATTATTATTGTTATTTACATTCCTCACACTCATGTGAGGCAGCATGCTGTGTATATCTATCTGACTTCAACATGTTAAAATATATTTCTGTGGCCATTTTTTCACATTCATCCCAGTCTAACATCAGCAATGTATACAGAATAATGTTGTCTTTTAGGGGCAGTGTGAAGAAGTATGCATATGTGGATATCTATGACAACAGCAACTTGAAATATATACCTGGAGCCATACTTTCTTTCAGTTCCATCCACGCTAATGTCAGACAGGCATGCAAAAGGTATATAAAATATTACTATTTGGGGTTGCTTGGAACACAGCACAAGCTGTTATCAATTGATCTTCTTTTTTTCCTTTCAGCTTTTCCTGTTAAGGGTCACCACAGCAGAACAACAGTCTGTAGAATGATTGGCAGTAGAGTTTTATGGTGTTGGGTTGCCAGCCTGGTACCACACCTTCCACAAAAGGCACATGTGCATCCACCTTTAGCATGTGGGAGGAAACTGGAGAACCTGGAGGAAACCCACATGATCTCAGGGAGGACATGCAGACTCAGAAGGCACCCCAGCCAAGAATCAAACCGAAGAACCTCTTCCTGTGAGGTGGCAATGCTAACCATTGCAACCACCCTATCAATTGTTAAAGTTAAGATGCTGAAATCAATGTCACTAACACTTCATGGAGAACTTTATTGAAATTCATTATTTTACACTAAATTTGCAAAATGACACATGTGGAACTCTCTCTCTCTCTCTCTCTCTCTGTGTCTCTCTCTCTCTCTCTCTCTCTCGCTCCCTCTGTGTCTGTCTCATGAAAATGGCACTAGCCCTACACATTCCTTTCTGAAAATATGGTGTTAAATAAGAACACAATTTCACACAATGAATGCTAACTAACCCCTTTTGCCATGCAACTGCAAGAAATGCATTAGGCTTCATGATGTAGACCTATGCAATGAGTATTTAGAAGGTTTTGTGTCGAGATATTAACTAAATGTTGATACTGGTCTGTGTTTACTTTGGAAAATATTTAACTAGACCATTATTGAAATGTTATACTTTTCACACTGAATATGCCGAATGATATTCATGAAACTTAACTGAATTCATTATTCAGACTCTTAAGCTAAGTATTTTGAAACTTTGCCCCAAAACATTATGGTTAAAGTTATGACTTTTCATTATTTTCACAAATATTGCTCCAAACAGTTAAAGACTTTCAAACCTATTACAGCAAAATTAAAAAAAGGGATTTTCCTTGTGAAAAAAGTTACTTAATGCAAGTATTTACAGAGCACAGCACTTAATGCACATGCCACAGTACAAGTTTCACTATGTCCTTGTCCATGTCTCTTCAACAAAGTGATTTCAGATAAAAAATGTCATTTAAATTCCAAATGTGAAATCACTTTTTAACACATAAATATAAAATTACATGACAGAGAATACATAGTAAAAAGGATACTGCTTTGTTATGTAACACACAGGTTACAGAGCATGATGATATTTTTCTATCAGAAAAACCTTCAGTCTACAAAACAAAGGCATAATTTTTCCAGCTGAGAAGGTAGAAAAAAAGAGGCAAGGGGCAGGTGAAAAGGAAGACATCAATATCGAACCTGGAAAGACTGAAGAACATTATTGTAAGAAAAAAGGAGAGAAAGACAGATGTTGGCTACATGTTTCAAGCTGTAGATTTACAATACCAGCTGGATGAGAATTTAATACACAATGAAAACAGTGTTATTAGTAAGACTAATAGTGATGAAGATAAATACTTCATAACAATTGATAGAGCAGATATTACTGTATTAGAAGCTGATGATTCTTCAGAACTGGCCAGCAAAGATATGCTTGTAATTGGAGATTCAATTATTAGAGGAACTAATACTTATATTTGCAGAGGATAATGAACATTGAATAGTGTTATGTTTGCCAGGAGCAAAAATATAAGATGTGATACAAGCCTTGGAACATCTTAATGTAAGGAAGTACGGATATGTTTTTATTCATTTTGGTAGAAATGTCATCCACAAGGATTCTCTGACTGTTAGTAGGGAACTTACTACCCTCCTAGATAGTATAGCTTGTACTGGTGTTAGGACATATTTTTCACAAATCACCTATAGAAAGGATAATCAGGTCACTATGACTGAAAAGATTTTTTGGGCAAATACCTACATGGAAAAAATGTCCTGCTTTAAAAAAATAGAAATGTGTAGAGCATCCATGCCTAGTTTTAGGCATGTGTTCAGATAGGATGGTATGCATTTGTCAAGATCAGGTAAGAGAATTTTTGCAGCAGATATCTTGCAATATTTGATAAACACTAGGCAGGATTTTTGCCAGGTCAAAAATTTAACAGTTCACAGATAGCAACATTTGATGCATCTCTGAATGTTGTTAATGCTAAGAGCATTAATAATAATGTTTTTTTATTGGAAAATTTGCTATATTCCCACAAGATTGATGTTGTTATTGTTTGTGAAACATGGTTAAAGAACAATGACTGGAAACCAGTTCAGTCATGGTATAAATGTTTTTACTGTAACAGACATTCTAAAAAATTCAGGTGAAGGCGGTATGATAGGGATTAAAGACAACTAGGAGACCTGCGATTATTAATTGTTCAGTGATAACACAAATACTATAGACTGTGTAACTGTGACAATAAAGACAACCCTGGAACATATAACAATTGTTGGAGTGTATAGACCACTAAAGTCAATTGCAGGTGACCTAGAGGAATTCATATTTTTTTTGCATTAAACACAGGAGGAAAGAATAATATTAGTTGGGTTCTTAAAGTTACCAGAAACAGACTTGAATAATTTTGATTCATCAATGTTAGTAAGGAAATTATTCACAACGTATATTCAGGATCAATTCTTTCAGATTGTAAAAAACTACCAGGGGACAGAACATACTAGACATTGTTTGTGTTCCTAAAGAAATTATTGTTACTTCAAGTCAAGTTTTACCACCATTGATGTGCAGTGATCATGGGGATATAAAGGTTAATTTGTTGCTAGATAATTCTGTCAAACTGAAATCTAAACCAATGCACAGAATGTTAATTATAGATTATATGGAAGCAAAACAGTCACTAGTTAAAACTAAATGGAGTGAGCTGTTCAGTGGAAAAACTGCAGATGGAATGTGAAAAGTTTTGAAAGAGAAATTGTTGAGTGCAAAAAATCAAAAAAATGTTTAACATCAGGATCTAGGTATACAACATCAGGGGGATATTTTTCCATAAGAACAAGATATCTGATTAAGGTGAGAGATAAAACAATATAAGAAATGGAAGAGAGGTCAAACTCCAACTTTGAAAACTGAAATAAACAAGATGGACAAACAGATTAAGCATAGTGTGAGACAAGATCAATAAAACGTTGAAGAACTTTTATATAAAGATATTGAGCATAATAGGAAACATTTTTATAGATACATAAGATGTGGAAGGAGTAAAGACACACAAATTGATAAACTGTGCGCAGATTCTAAAATATATTCTCAGCCACTTGATAAGATGGATAGCTCCATGGCTTACAAATAGGACATGCCAAGTATCATGCAACAACTGGACAGGTGAAATCCTTTGTTGCAGTTAGGGTGTCCCACAGGGCTCTGTCCTAGGTCCTTACTTGTTTAGATTGTATCTTTCAGACCTAACTTTTTCATCTGAGGTGTTCTACTGTCTATTTGCAGACGAGCTGAAATTGGGTAAACTGATTACATGTGTTACAGATAAGGCATGTCTGCAATATAACTTGACTAAATTGACCATTTAGGCACAGGAGAATAATATGCTGATAAATGCATCAACAACTAAGCATACGACATTTGGGAGACAGAAACTGAAAGGTGAATATTTAATACAGTACACAGTGATTGAAAGTGTAGACTTATTTAAGGACCTAGACGTATGGGTAGATTCAGCTATGAGTTTTTGTAATCATATCAACCAATTGGTTAATGATAGTTATAGAACTATAGGTAGTATAAAAATATGTATAAAGTCTAGAAAATCAAAAATGATGAAGTCATTGTTTGTTAGTTACATTTGACCCAAACTTGAGTATGGAGTAACAATATGGAAACCCTATAAGAAAACAAGCATGAGTACACTGGAAGGAATACAGCAGAAATATACCAAGGGCATCCATGGATGTGAAAATTTAAATTATTATGAAAGACTAAAATATCTGAACTTGTACAGTGTCTCTTACAGATATCTAAGAGAAGATATTATTCTAGTATATAGGGCATTTAGAGACTACTATCTCTGGGAATTTTTGGAGTTATCAAAAAGTACTACAGAATCATCAAACAAACTATGTAGAAGATTCTATAGGAATGAGAAGTATACTAATTGGTTCTCTGACAGACTAGCTGATGCATAGAACAGAATACCAAATTACATTAAAGTAAGTACTAGTTCAGATATTTTTAAGACGAGCATGGACAATTATGATGGGAACAAGTGTTTTGGTATATTGGCATGCTAGAAGGGCATTAACCCCCATGCCTGAAATATTTGTTTGCATGTATGTAATTCAGCTTTGATGATATAGACCAAAATGATGAGATTTAGAAAATGTCCCATTATAGTAGTAACTACAAATGTTTTGACTCTTTAATGCATGAATATTTCCTCCATACTATGCTGGTGTGTGTTTAATTATGCTATTAGTATAGTATACGATGATTCATTGCTTTTACATCTGTGAAAATTCTGACTGCGGTGGTGGTGCTGCGGTAGCATTGTCGCCTCACAGTAAGACATTGTCCTGTTCGATTCTCAGCTAGAGCGTCTTCTGTGTGGAGACATGCATGAATGGGCGTACCTTCGTTGAAGGTTGTGCATCAGGGCCAGCAACTCAGCACGTAAAAATCTACTGCCAATCATTAGCGGACCGGAGTTCTGCTGTGGCGACCCCTAACCGGGAAAAGCTGAAAGACACAACAACATCTGTGAAAATTCTATGTGACCTCAGACCTATAAGATAACTATTTGAAAAGTCTGTTCAACAATATTCACAATGCAAAAGTTATAAGCCTATGCTCAATTTGCAAAACATTCCCTCATCTCTTTACTGGGACGCAACATTTTTGCACCAGCATTTCAAAACTTTTACTGGGACTCAACATTTTTGCACCAGCATTTAAAAACTATCATCCACTGGACTCATCTCTTGGAAAAAAATACAATGTATTTACCAAGTCCTGTTCTAAAAGGAAATTTCAGACATGAATGCCATAATACATTTTACAAAAAACAATCTTTAATGACAAGGTCAATTATAATTTCTGAAAGGTTATCTGGCATCCCATATTGGGCAGAAGAGATAAACTGCTGTAAAAGACTCTTGATGTCCAGGATAAGACTGCCAAGATAAAAAAGTTATTTGAATATAGAAAGAAAAAAATTAGTGCTACACAGTCTGCAGAGACATATGCCTGGCACTAGAAAAAACACCCTTTGGGAATGCAGATAATTAATTGTGTGACTCAGAGAGTAAACTCTGAAAAAAACACTGAAGTCTTTGGCTATGGAAATGTAACGTATTGCACTATTATGTCCAATGTTACCACAAGGTTTCCTAAGGGAGTGAAAAGTAACAATTTCTAAAGGGATCAGATGAAGAAAATAAGAACTTCCATAAATTGAATTAGGAAGGCAAGATGTACAACTGGTCTCCAAAAAGACTGTTTCTTTGATTCACAAAACACTCTGGAATAGGCCTCTTTGCCCTTTTTATTAAAGGCACTGGATGAGTGAGTAAGCTCTGAAGAATCTAAGGAAATTATTCTGTTCAGTTCAGGCAATGGGGAGGGTTCCCTATTAGAAGCTCGAAAGTGCACTTACCCGAATACGTAAACGTCGACATGTCTTCATCGAACTGCAAAAACATAGATCGTCCTGAAGCGCGAAATCCAAAATGTCAAATCATCATGGTTGGCACTTCTGCGGCATAGCTTCGTAAGGTAAGTGTTAGGGTGTGGCTTAAGGTAAATGCATAGATGGTAATGTATGTGAGAGTTAGTGGAGGGTTAGAAGTAGGGTTTTGTTAAGTGTATGTGTGTGGATTATGTATTTTGTTTGGGTATAGCTTCTTAAGGTAAGTGTGCGATAGTTACGGACCTTAGGGTTAGGGTGTGGGTTAAGGTAAGTGCATACATGGTGGTATATGCAAGATTTAGTGTAGGGTTAGAAGTAGGGTTTAGTTTAGAGTTAGAAGTAGGGTTTTGGTTAGTGTATGTATGTGGTTTATTTAGTTTGTTTGGGTAGGTAGTATGTAGCGGGTGGTGGGGTGGGACAAGTATGACGGTTTCAGTTTTTGAATTTCGCGGTTTAGGATGTTAGGTGTAATCGCGGTTCACGGAATATGTGTCGGTATTTATGTATTCGGTGACTAGGGCTTTTGCGCTTTCAATATAGACCCAATGGGGACTTCCCAAGAAAGGAGGTTTCTGTATACAGTATGAATTGTATCCCTCCTGAAATTGAAAACACCCTTGAGTCCATCACAATCTGTTTCCAAAGGAGAATGCACACAGCCAGCTGATGGGGCAGATTTTGAGAGGTTGGGGTGGGGTGGCTAGAATGCTGGTAGAGTCATTCTGGGAAAGAAAACTGTACCTTATTTGAAAAAGATTCTTGTTTAAGATAGTTTCGTCTCTTGACATCTATTATTGAGCCCCATTTTGGCCTGAGTAAGCAGAATTCTGTTGCTTAGATGAGAAAGAGGATGAGAGATACTAATGGGGGAATAAGACAACTGAGAAAATCCATTAATTATACTACCTCTGTCACTAACTTGTTGGGAGCCTGCCCCTTAAAACCTTCTTATCGAAAGCCGAATTGGAAATTTCAGACATTACTTCATTGAATAAGATTTGGTTACACATACAGGTATACTTCAAAACAGAAGCAGAAGCTGAGGTCCAAGATACATCATCTGCTCAATCATGCACATTATTTAATACATATTAGGATAGTTTAGAGATGTAAGAAGTAATAATTTTTGGTAGGCACTTCTGTTAGGTGAAAAAGTGGTAGGGAAATTTCTCAAACCATCTATATGAAGAAGTAGAAACTTCCACTAAAGGCAAAGATAGCTAAGAATTCTATATGTTGAAGTGAAAGAAGAAAAAAATCTCTTACCAAATTTGTCTAAAATGTTCCATTCAGAGTCTGCAGGGGAATGGTTGGATGATCTCTGATGGCTGTTACCTGCTGGCATTAGGCCAGGATAAGACCTAGACACTGATGAGAAAAGTTTATTAGTTGGAGAGACATTGTACAGTCTATCTGCTTCTCTGGGACCACAAGTTATGAATAAGAGTTGTTACAGGCAGCAGTATCCCATTCCTCCATAGCTGGATCTATAGGAGAAAAAAGCATAGAATGTGTCATATGCAGTTATAGCATATCATAATATCTACTCAGTTCAGAAAGAACATTCATATGTGCTCATAAAAATGTCTCATTCATCCTGGCAATATACTGAGAATGCGAGAATTCCTTTAGAGAGGTCATGAGGACCAGTGTCCCTCAGCGTCAGAGTTCTGGGTTTGAGAATCAATAAGAGAAGAAGCCATATCTCTGTCTATGTCAGAGTCATCTGGCATGTCATCCTTGGAAATATTTTGATTTACTTGAATCACAGGTACTATATACTGTGAACCAGGCTACACTGCAACTTTTTTTGGATATGGTAAAAAATAATCTTTTTTATTAACCCCATATCATCAAATGAACAATGATTAGCCTTTAATTTTTTTCTTTGCAGACATTTTTAATTGAGAACAAAAATCTGCCCCATCAGTAGGTCTCTTTCCTTGAAAATATCCAGCAGCATCCCCTGGTGAAGCTGCATGCCTCAGTAAAGATGGTTCTCACATGTCTATCTTGGACACTGAAGCAAAGAGAATGTGGCTGAAACAGTTACATCAGAGGAAGCCAGAGAGATAAGTAAGTGGATGAGGAATGACTGCTGGCCACTGTGGAGTCACCCACTATTGACTGAGGTGAAGTCTAAGCCAACAGAATTGACAAGAGCTCTCTGTAAATTGCATTTTTCTTTTTAGGAACAATGGAAATTGGACCAGCATGAGTAGGGTAAGTATCCATGCTGTAACCAAGAAGGAAGTTTCAGATGTTGGAAAGATCACTGAAACATGTTGGTGGGAAACTAAGTTTTCAGTAGTTTGCACAAACAGCACATTTACACACAGCATCCCCAGGATTCAGCAAGCTCTGCACAGCGTGCAGGAATAGTGCAGGAGCTGCTGGAGGCAATATGGCCACCGAGAGATCCAGGAACAAGCTCCCGGGATGTGCACAAGCACTCCTTCACTATTTTTGCACAGACACAATGCCTGTAAGCTAATTACCACATTTGCAGGTGAAAACCATGCAAATGAGGTGACTTTGCAATCCAGGAAGCTGGCAGCCATCCATGAAGGACTAGTGTAACCTGCAGAAATGTACTTGTTTACTAACCGAGAACATTTCTGCAAACTACAAAATGCAGCCATGACAGCTCCAAATAAAGGGTTTATATAATGTGTAAAGAATGCCAATGGCCAAATATGTGGCCATTGGCATGGAAAGCAGTTGCAAAAAAAAAAAAAAAATTTTTTTTTTTTTGGCTGATTTCAGCAGTTTAAGCATAAGGCCGTGGCATGCAAATAGGATCAGCCGGAAAATAAAAAAAAAAAGCCTGAAAAAAGCTTTCCCTGCAAAATCAAAATTTTGCCATTATAGTCAATGGCAGGCAGAGGACAACAAAGGCCAGTGAATAGTTGTTGCTAAGGAGGACAGCTCAGTGTGGGATTTGTAACTAGACATAGGCAGGCAATCCTATGCAAATGAGGGGAATGATACTGAATCGCAGATTTCCCCTCATGGATAGCCTGCACCCAACCATGTAAGTGCAGGAAAACCATGGTGCAAGCCTAAGAGCTAGCTGACATCATAGAGGGGTATGTCAGGCATACTGTAAGCTTATTGGAGCCCTGTGGCTCGGGTTTGCCCTGATCTTAGCAGAGCTAAGGAAGAGGGTGTGTCTGAAGCTGCCAAGCACACTTTATATTGCCTAAACGGGTATGCATGCCACGCACCGGGTTAAAAAAAAAAAAAAGTAAAATAGGAAATAGCAGCTCCATGAACATTTGAGCACTGTGTTTGCGCGTACCTCTGGACTTAAACAGGAAGGCAATGGGAAGGGAAAACAGCAGTAGGAAGGTAATGAAGGAGAACTAGCACAGCTGACTGGTGAAATGTATCAGAATCAGCTAATTACACAGGCAGCAGCTCAGCCCAGCACACTACTATAAACTTTGCAAACACATTTCCCTCTGGTTTTTCCCACAAATTCTACACCACCTGTGTACACAAACGGGGAAACTTTACGTAACAAAAGCAACAAAATGATAGGAGCTGCATTTGCTCTCATAAATCAACATGTGAAAGAGGCTGAGGGTGGTGAGGATGAGAATGCTGATGACCAACCCACAGTGAGGAAAAGGAGAAGAGTGTACAGACCCAGGGTAACCTACCAGAGGCTACCTGAGCTTTAGATAGTGGAGTGCTATAGGCTGGGCAGGGAACTCCTACAGCAAATTATTGAGTTGTGCTGGCCACGCCTCACATACAGAGCCAACAGAGGGGAACCCATTCCAGTGGATACCAAGGTATGTGTAGACCTAAGAATACTAGCCACAGGTACCTTCCAAAGGCCAACTGGGGATATCATGGGCATCAGCATCCAGGGTACTCCACCAGTTCCTAGGTGCCATGTCAGCACATGCCGTTGAGAACATATATTTCCTCAACACCCGTGAGGCTTTGACCAGCAATATGCATCTCTTCCACCAAATACCAGAATACCCTGAGGTAGTGTGTGCTATAGACTGCAAGCACATACACATCAAAGCACTACACTGTGAGTGGGGTAGAGTCTACTTAAACCACAAGGGCTTCCCTTCCATTAATGGCCATGTCGTGTGCGATGCCCAGGGCATTATAATGAATGTGTACGCTGGCAGCCCTGGAAGATAACACGACTCCCACATCTGACATATGATGCAGCTGTACCAGAGATTTGCTAATGGGGACATCCCATATGGCCATCTAGTGGGAGATGCTGGTTACACACTGGAGCAGTGGCTGATGACACCCATCAGAAATGCACACACACCCAAACAAGAACTCCATAATGAGGCACACGCATAGACCAAAATCATAATAGAGCATGTGTTTGGGATGCTCAGGTCATGGTTCCAGTGCCTGGACATATCCCGTGGAACCTTGCAGCACTCACCAGCTACATGAACCCAATTTGTCATCGTATGTGCCATGCTACACAATATGATCCTGTGGAAACAGCTGCATCAGGAACAGCACAGGGCAGGGCCACACAGCCCCCCACCATTGCCAAGGCCTGCACAGGCACAGATTGACTCAGAGGAGGAACAACCTAAGGCTGCCCCAGTAGGCAGAAGGAGGCATGCCCAGTATGCCCAGGCCTTAGCAAAGAGGCTACGCATAGCACATACACTGGCATGGTAGGAACCCAGGGAATGACACCTCTCTCTGACTCACACATACAGTAAAAGGGATGCCAAACATGACACTACCTGTGCTTAACCATGTATAGGGAGTGTACTATGTGCATCTGACATAGTCAGCCCTCCAGCACCATCCTCATTACTGGCACAGCCACAAGGTAAGTCACTCTCCCTATCAACTGCTGAATGGAGTAGTATGTTTTGTTACTTGTATCTATGGTATGGATGTGAGCATGTATGGGAATTGGATGGCTGAATGGGATGCCTGCAGATAGCAGACACCTTTATTGGCAGCATGAAATCTGTAACAAATAATGGTGTCACCACAGTAGCCAGTACCAGACAAGGTGACAAAACTCACTGCAGGAAATGTGGTGGGCCAATAGGACACACACATGCCAGTCAGTGAGGCTCACATACCCAACAACAGTCTCAGCCAGCAGGACAGGCATAGACAAATGCAAAGAAATGCTGTGCTAAGGGCTCTGATTGATGGCTATGGAGAACAGCCCCCCTCCAGATCTACACAGACAGACTACAACAGGTCAGGCAGTGGGATATTAGTTCTGAAGGGTAAGAAGTCTGAAACTGAAATGTAGGTCAATAAAACCTAAGAACTGTAGTACGCTGATATGCCTCTAGTCTGCATGATAGGTCAGAATACAGAATGAAATGGAGTACCTGAAATACCAGTACAGTCATAGAAAATGTGTACAGTTGTCAGGTGTGCCCCCCTACAATCCTATGTAGAATTGGTGTAACATGTATGTGTAGTTATAATAACAGTGGAGCACAGATTACCTGTGCCAGCCAAAGTAGCAGGATAGATTGTAGCACATGTACAATATGCAGGGCTGTGTGTGTTAGGTTGGAGTGCATTGTATATTGTGTGAGAGTGGTCAGCATGTAGGCATGGTGGGTTTTGTCATGTGGCCATTGGCCAATACTGCCGATGACAGGGCCAAGTTCTCACAACTGCAGTGCCACAAACAATGCATCCTAGCAAGACACATTCCGGCAGTAAGCCATAGTAATTGTTCAGATGTAATATCTGTCATCTGAAAGATGGACATGGCATGAATGTTGGCACAGACATACAAACAGTACACAAGTGGAAATACCCTAGATGGACAGTGTATAAAATGTTACTGTCAAATGGACACACCTTTGGAATTGTACATACAGGTTAGCAGCACATTAGTTGGGTTTGTACTATGGAATACTGATGTCATCTGGCCAAACATTGGAAGACCACAAAGGTCACAGGTATGGAGTATTGAGAAACTGCTGATGTCCCTGCACAAGCCAGCATAAGTGGAATGCCCCACGTATATTCGTGAGTCAGCTGCAAGTAGCTTCCATACCACACATGCACCCAGCTCACCCCACCATCAGCCACAGGTACCTCACAGGTCTTATCCCTGCAGATAGAAATGAGTACAATATGACCCAATATCTGTATGGAAATATCCACAGAATGCAGCATGCTGAAGAGGTGTTCCATGCAGGTGTGTCCCTAGCTGTAAGCAGCACCCTGCCAGCATCCACAGCACTGGATCAATAATGACAGAAACTATTGACACTAACACCTCGCACACCTACCCTGTCACCCCAGGGGAATATAGTGGCTTGCAGCCTGGGACTGTAGGAGTGACACAATGTAACAGCCTACTACAGATGGCCTGCATAACTACCAAATGCCCTACAGTCCTCTGTCAACCCGTACTGCCAATGTATTTTATCTCATGGACTCCCAAATAACATAACACAGTCCTCAGAACACAAATGGAAGGCTGTGTCAACAAATCCAAGTGTCCACCATATTGTACTGCATGAACTGTGGACCAACCCCAAAATACTGCTTGGATGAAGTGATAACTATAGGGAACTTATCAGATAATGTTTGCATAATGTTTGGAAGAGGACAGAATAACAGGGGAGTTAGGAGCATGGACGCTATGGAGTGTGTGAAATCTGAAACTCAGCCATGTGCAATACCATCCCTGCCTGCAAACACAGGAATGGGTGGCTACAAACCTGCTTGTAAACCACAATGTGAAGGGGCAATGACCAGACATATGAGCCCTGCCTCTGGGTAAACTGTGTGAATCTGTACAACTGTGAGGTATGGCCACAGCAGGATATGGCGATACTGTCACGTCAATGGATGTGCAAGCATGGAATCCTCAGCCACCACTGTAACAAAGTGCTGAACCATTTGCACAGACCCATCAGCAAGTGTCTGCAGCTTCCCCTCCAGAATTGCATGATTGTGCAAGAATATGTAGGCTGCAGACCACAATACTGGACACAGCTCCATTCACCGTGTGTTCCCCAGGAAATTACTGCAAGCAAATATGTATACCTGACAGTAGTTGATGACATAAAACATCACAGTGTAAAACAGTACATATGTCCGAATATCTCTGCTAACAACAAACCATGTAGCAGAAGCAGCACAGACACAATTACCTGCAGTAACCCACTATCCTTTGCCCATTTTGACCCCATATTGTCAACCAATCTACAGATATCCTGCAGAAACAGGTTGCTAGCTGTAGGTGTAGAACACAAAAGCCTGCACTGGAGTACAACCTACCTGGAATGGATTCACACATTCAATACAGAAGGTAGATCTGGGCATGCTCCCACACTTATAGAAATTAAGCTCATGTCTGGCAACAACAGTGGACTATACATATCTGACAGTCACAGATGCTTGTGCACACACTCCACATTGCACACCAGTCATGCTTTGCACACACATTGGATAGGAATACACAAATATATCCAAGGACAATGCACTATAATAGGCCAAACTTACACATACATAGATGTGTGAAAGAGAGTGACAGACAGTGACAAAGAGCCTCCCATCATGAGGCCTGTCCCACCCATCATACATCCAAATGGCTAAAACCACATGATGTGCAAATTTCAGTCACGGTAGAAATTTGCCTCTGGTATCCCTTAGCATTATAGTGCCTGTGATGCTTGTGATAACTGTGTAACATGACTGTACAAGTCAGCATTCATCTAGCAGTTGTATACACGTACCTGTTAAATTTAAACCTGTGTGTGACTGAGTATTGTGTGTCGGCTTCCAGATGAATGGTTTATGGCACATGCACACACAGTGCACTCTCCATTGCACTACTTTGGCAAACCTGCTGATGTAATTCACCTTGAAATACACCTTTTGTGAAGGAGTAGCCCTATAAGCTGTGTGTCTCATGCTATAACTGTGTAATGCTATAGTGTGATGTGCTAGTTAGATAGGCATTCTAATCCCAGATATGGCAACTGTGTGTGTGTGTGTGTGTGTGTGTGTGTGTGTGTGTGTGTGTGTGTGTGTGTGTGTGTGTGTGTGTGTGTGTGTGTGTGTGTGTGTAGGGATCAATGCTTTTGTGGCCATTCACAGTCACTACACTCCCCATTGCCCTACTTTGGCAAGCCTGCTGATATTATTCACCTTGAAATACACCTTTGGGAAAGGAGTAGCCCAGTAAGCTCTGTGGTGCATGCTATAACTGCGTAATGCTGTAGTGTGATGTACTAGTTAGGTAGGAGTTCTAATCCCCACATGTTTGTTTTTTTGGCTTTTCCTGGTTAGGCATCGCCACAGCGGAACTCCAGTCCACTAATGATTGGCAGTTGATTTTTATGGTGCTGAGTTGCCAGCCCGACGCCCAACCTTCAGTGAAGGCATGCCCATTCATGCATGTCTTTCGGAGGCCACTCGACTGTGGGGAGGACATGCAGGCTCCACACAGAAGGCACTCTAGTCGAGAATCGAACATGAGAACCTTTTGCTGTGAGGCAACAATGCTACCGCTGTACCACCACGGCTAATTCTAATTAATCCCCCACATGGCAACTGTGAAACTCTGTGTGTGTGTGTGTGTGTTTGTGTGTGTGTGTGTGTGTGTGTGTGTGTGTGTGTGTGTGTGTGTGTGTGTGTGTCTGTTTCTCTGTGTAGGGATCAATGTTTTTGAGGCCATTCACAGTCACAATTTCCACTGCCCTATTTTGGCAGACCTGCTGATGTCATTCACTTTGAAATACACCTTTGGGGAAAGTGTAGCCCAGTGAGCTCCATGGCACGTCCTATAAATGCATAATTCTGTAGTGTGATGTACTAGTTAGGTAGGAGTTCTTATCCCCAACATAGCAACTGTGAAACTTTGTGTATGTCTTTGTATGTGTAGGTATCAATGCTTTTGAGGCCATTCACAGTCACTACAATTTCCATTGCCCTACTTTGGCAGGCCTCCTGATGTCATTCACTTTGAAATACACCTTTGGGGAATGAGTAGCCCAGTAAGCTCAGTAGCATGTGCTATAATAGCATAATGTCGTAGTGTAATGTACTAGTTAGGTAGGAGGTCTAATCCCAGACATAGCAACTGTAAAACTGTATGTGTGTGTAAGGATCAATGCTTCTGTGACCATTCACAGTCATTAGGCACTCCTAAAAATGGAGAACATCGATATCTGTGCAATAACAGAGACCTGATCCAGGGCTCCAGAGAGCACCCCTGCAATACTAGGTACAGCTCTTACCACACCTGTTGGGCACCAAACCAGGACCGAAACACTAAAGGTGGAGGAGTGTCCTTATGCACCAAGGATATTCACACCACCAGGCTATTTGCCCAACACAATGCATCTGAAATTCTCCCTGTGCAGCAAAGACTAGGTAAGACTGCAATCCAAATTGTATAGCTTGCTACAGATCCCCCCACCATGCCCCAAGATTCCCACTACACCTTTCTAAACATACTGGAAAATATTAAGATACAACCAAACACCCTAATACTGCATGATATCAACTACCTAGTCATTAACTGGGATAACTACTCATGTACCAACACCTGTGCCCAATGGTTCTTGGAAGTCATAATTCCCAATGCCTTGTATCAAGTAACCCATAGTCCCACCAGGGGCTCCAGTATCCTAAACCTGGTCATTACCAACATGGGAAATCAATGCTCCACACCTATAGTCATCCCATTGGTGGTCAGGTGTGACCATAAGATAATCACCCTTGACATTCATATCCCTCCCCAACACCCCAGTAAGGAAACCTCCGTAAAAAATGTCTCAAAAGCCAACTTCATGCTACAGAAGTCAGACATGATAAACTTCATGGCACCCATGCAGACAGGAACTGAAAGGTCGACTGCTGAATCCTACACTAAGGCACTGTACAAGCACATCCACTCATGAATGAATTGTGCCATCCCAAATAGAACCAAGATGCTCCCCTCCAAGAAAAGGAAGCCAATGTGGTGGTCCCCTGCCATAAACAAACTTTACAACAAAAGGAAGAATATGTTGCAGAAAAGAGGAAATTCCCAGGATGCAAAATTGTCCCTTACTAGGCTCAGTAAGAAGCTGGGAACCCTCATAAACTCCTCCAAAGCTAGTTGCGAAAATAATATAGCCAAAGATTCTAAAGACAACCGCAAGCCGTTCTATAGCTATGTCAGGAATCTAAATGGTAATGCTCAGATCTGATCTGAGCTAGAACAGAATGGCATTAAAATATACTGATCCCAAGGATATTGCCAATATCCTGGCAGATCAATTCTGTGCCAACTGCATCCCCCTCCTACCCCCTAAAGGGGCCATCTCAATAGCGCAAGATTGCCAGATTCCGGTAATAACGGCCACATAGATAAAAAACATACACTCCAGAGCTAACTAAACAGCATCCTTGGGACCAGACAACATACCAGGCTGTGTAATGCATTAACTACAAAATGAACTGGCACCTCACCTACGTGCCATGTTTAATCATAGCCACACATGAGGCTTTGTGCCCACTGAATGGCACACAGATACAGCTATCCCAGTCCACAAGAGGGGATCCAACTTGGATCCTGAGAACTACCACCCCATCAGTCTGACGAGCCTGATCTGCAAGGCCATGGAACGTATTATCATGGAACTTATAAACAAAGACATTGGCAACCTGCAAACACTGTACCCCACCCAGCTTGGGTTTGTGAAGGGCTGATCATGTCTCCTGAACCTGATTGACATCTTCAAATCAGTCTCCAGAGCTGTAGATGGGGGTAAGGTGGTCCACACAGCCTATCCAGACCTCAGCAAGGCCTTCAACACCACCCCCCAGTCTAGAATCATAGATAAATGTACTAAGCTGGGCATTAATCCCTACGTCACTCAATGGGTTGCCAACTGGCTTACTGACAGAACCCACACTGTAAAAGTAGGTGACTCCAAATCCAGCTCCAGGCAAGTGACATTTGGAGTATCTCAGTTTTCAGTCCTGGGACCGCTCTTGTTTGGCATCTACTGCTCTGAAGTACAGGCCAACACTAAGGGACTCTGGCTAACAAAGGTTGCAGATGACTGCAAACTGGGAGCCAATATTGAATCCCCAAATGATATGGATATTCTATAAAATGGCCTTACAGAAACAGATGCTTGGTGCCACAACCATGGGCTCAAGCTCAATGCCAAGAAATGTATAGTTATCCCCTTTGGGAAGAAACATGTACCTGTGAAGTAGCCCATAGGTGGCAGTACACTAAACACCGAAAGTGTGATAAACGACTTAAGGAGACAGGTAAACAGTGGTCTCACCTTCGATAACCACATTGCCACAACAGTCAAAAAATCTGCCTATGTGGCACACCTCACAACTAAGGGCTTTTCATCGAGAAAAAAGGAGGTAATTGTCCCACTGTAGTAATCTCTCAGTAGACTCAGTATAGAATACAATACCCCATTTGGTATGTACCTCTGAAGACATCTGCAACAACTAGAAAGGCTGCAGAAATACTTCACTAAAAGAATCACAGGCCTAAAGCAGATGCCCTAAGCTGACCATCTGAAAATCATCCAGCTATACTCTTGTCACATATCGTCTACTCAGAGGCAATCTCTGCTTAACATACAAGGGCATGTCAAACCCAGAGCTGCTGGACATGCTACACATAAAGAAATCCCAATCCCTCAGAGTCACATGCTTCAGGGATCCAAACCCTGTCATCACAATGATAAAAACATGCTGGAGGGATGGGTTCCTGACCCAGAGGCTCCCCAGACTCTGGAATAGACTACCCATACATGTCAAGCAGAGTGCCTCTTTGACCCTCTTCAAAAGGACCTTGATAATTGGATGAGAGGTAGGAAATTCACCCTGGGGATCACGTCAGTCACCCTGCTAGACAGGGGTCCAGGGAAGTAAATATTGTAGGAAGAAATAGCCAGGGAATTGTCATGGCTAAGCTTGTATAGTCCCTAGGGCTGATAGACTAGTACCAACCTATGAACCTATGAATCTATGAACTACACTTTCCATTGCCCAACTTTGGCAAGCCTGCGATGTCATTCACTTTGAAATACACATTTGGGGAAAGTGTAGCCTAGTAAGCTCTGTGGCATGCGCTATAACTGTGTAATGCTGTAGTATGATGTACTAGTTAGGTAGGAGTTTTAATCCCGGACATGGCCACTATGAAACTCTGTGTGTGTGTGTGTGTGTGTGTGTGTGTGTGTGTGTGTGTGTGTGTGTGTTTGTCTGTGTAGGGATCAATGCTTTTGAGGCCATTCACAGTCACTACAATTTCCATTGCCCTACTTTGGCAGGCCTGCTGATGTCATTCACTTTAAAATACACCTTTGGGGAAGGAGTAGTCCAGTAAGCTCCATGGCATGTGCTATGACTGCATAATGCTGTAGTGTGATGTACTAGTTAGGTAGGAGTTCTAATCCCAAACATGGTGACTGTGAGACTGTGTGTGTGTGTGTGTGTGTGTGTGTGTGTGTGTGTGTGTGTGTGTGTGTGTGTGTGTGTGTGTGTGTGTGTGTGTGTGTGTGTGTGTGTGTGCGTGTGTGTGTGTGTGTGTGTGTGTGTGTGTGTGTGTGTGTTTGTCATCAGTATCCTGTGTGGAGGTAGCCGTAAGTGTGTAATAACAGGACTCATTGTGGAGTGGGCTTTGCAAATTTCATATATGGTGGGCCTATTATATGTCACAATGTCCACCTAACAAGGACAACAGATGTCGAACAACAGAGAGGCTGGTGTAGACAATCCATACCCCTACATGTAACATCATGGATTGAGGAACAATACAGGTAACCCTTGTATTACCCAGAGAGCACTTTCTACCCATGTCTCATACACAAACACACTTGGCTAGGCAACAACCACTATGTAGGTAGTTCTCTGCATATTGCCCACAGATAGTAGCCATGGTGTGATTGCAGTGGACTACAGAGGACATGACACCCTGTCCCATCCCTACAATAGGCAAATCATTGCATACAGTGGTCCTTTGCTATGTTCACCACTGGACGCCTGCAACAACTTTAGATTCAGAAAATGTAACCCACAAAGGGAATACCATGCCTTTTACATTCCCTGTATGGATAGTTGCCACTAACACCAGTGAATACCTGTATCATGCTGTCAGTGTAGGTGCAGGGTCAACTTTGGGTTCCATTGCCAGGTCTCACCACATGAGGTTAGGAATGGCACATCAGATGATAACAATCTGTAAACACAACATGCCACAGACACCCCAGGTACACTTCCACATGTCACAGATCATGCATGTGGGATGTGTGCACATCCCAGACACCATCCATGCTATGGAATATAGAACACATACATGGCAAACATTGCACAGCACTGGCCACCCGCAATAGTAACCCATATGAGTGGATGGTGAATACAATACCCACCTGTGGGGACCACACCAGGGTCTACACCCCTGAGCCACACTGGAGACAATTGTCATGTGGCCTGGTGCCAAGGTATACCCTTTGCTTAGCCTTGTACAGCCTTCTAGCACAGTCAGCCACTACACACCTGTAAAGCAATGCACCCATGCAGGTCAGTGCTGGCAAACTTGTGTCTGTGTGTGTGGGGGGAATCAATGATTTGGATGTCATTCACACTCACTACACCTCCCATTGCTCCACAGAAGCATGCATTATGATGTCAGACACCTTGACATACGCTTTGCCCATATATAAGGCTAATAACCTCTGTGGTGCATGTGATACCTGCGTAATACTGTAGTGTAGCAAACTAGTTAGGAATTCTAATGCTGACTCTGCCAACTGTGTTAATGTGTGTAAGTCCCTGAGAGGGTGTGGCTGTGTTATCCTTGACACCTGTTCTTGTGGACAGGCACATGTACTACACCTACCTTAGCCCTCCTTTATCACTGTTGCTGATGTCACTCACCATCAAATATACCTTTGGACAGCTCTTTAACATGTAAGCTCTGTGGCGCATGCAGTAACGGCATAGAAATGTAACAGCAATACAGTCTGGCTGGGTTTGAAACTCCATACTGGTAAGTGTATGACACAAACATGTTTAGCTTTTACTCTCCTACCCCCTCCCTGTCTTACTTTGTCTCTGTCTGTCTGTCTCACTCCTTCTCTGGTGGATGTGGAGAAGTACACCTGCTTTGCTTAGGCAGCAGTTTGTGTTTTGTAAGTGATGCTCATGATCAGCTGATGACCTGTGCACGAATTGCAGTCCCCCACTAGCTGATTGCATGCGGAACAGCTGTGGTAACATTCCCATAGCCAATTGCATGGAAACACACTCCTATAACTATGAACATCATGTGGGTGTTGGCCCTTTTCTTTCACTGTGAGCAGGACTTCATGTCAGTGTTTGGCAAACAGCATCACTGATGGTAGTGGGATATAACTCTAACAACATACACTGTGGAGACATGCCAACAAACAGGAGGGGGATGTTCCAGACATGACTACAGAATGTAATTCTTGCTCTTCTGCTTTTGAGTTAATGTTGGTTTAACAGGGTTTGTGTGGATATGGCTGGTCTACATGATTTAATACCTATTTAAGGCAGTGTTATGTGGTTGAGGAAACTCCCACCTGTAGGGTTATCTGCAGATTGGCCAGTGTTTGGAGGCTTACGTGTGTTGTGTTGCTCACAGATTACCTATCTTTAGAACTGCAGAAGCATAGTCTGAGGATTGCAGTCAATACATGGTGACAGCCATAAGAGTTACTGACTTCATATCCCTCATAGAACATATGTCACAACAAACTCTGTTACACCAGTAAATGTATGAGGTTGTCACATCAACATGCCAATATTGGCCCTGTGTTTGTGCCTCCAGCCACAACTCTGTCAACCTTAGTACATATATCATGCAGTAAGAGGTACATATGTTCAGTACACTGTTATTTATTGACATCATACCTGATAACAAGCCAGTGAGATATCAGACTGCTAGACATGTTATGTATAGTAGGGGTTATATTTGAGAACAAACCCTGGACATTCTGTCATAGTGTGTACAGTAGTGAGGTCTGTGTACTTATGTTGATTGTCGACAGTGTGTGTATTGCAAATATGTACTTTGGCCTGTGTACATACTGTGGTAGATGTCATAGTTCTTGGTACTGTTCTATCTGATGTTGCATGCTGCTCAAGTGTATGGTACCCTATCGGCTTACATGTTTGTAGGGTCATACACATGTCCCATACCACAGTCAGGCATCAGAATACACTGTGTATTGGCCCAGCATATGTAGGGTTAGTGTGTGAGTGGCACATATGAGGATGATGTTGATCAGACAGTCCATATACTGTAATATTATGCATGCTTACCATATGTGGCTGTAGCTGTATTCACATTGGTTGTGGGTATGCACTTTCACACAAGTGTCTGTGACATGCCTGTAGAGCCTGCTATATTTGCAGGTACATGTGCATTCCCCAATAGGAAATGTAGGTCAGTGTTGTTGCAGTCTGCCTGTAGTTTGCACAGTGCTTTGTGACATGTCTAGCAGCTCAGTGTACTTACCCAGTGTGATTTTATATCTAGATATTTGTCAGATGTATTGCTGCCAGGCCACCATAACTGTCATGTATTTCTGACAAAGCAGTGGGATGCTGTACAGATGTATGTCACTAACTAGTGGGTAGAATGTGGGCAGGTGACCTCTGCTCCACCAGTCATTATGTGTGAGGACAGACAGTAGTGTGTGAATGCATAAACTGTGTGAGCATATGTATTCCAGTATGTATGTGATATACCCAGTTACATGGGTGTTAACATCCACATTCTCAGACTTGGTCCACACGTCTTGCACTAAGAGGTTCTGTGTATACCCCTGGACTGACCAGAGTGTGTTCAACTGTCCACATTTATTGGTCATATCTCTGCTGTATTCCACAGGACCATTACTGTGATATCTGTGGTACTGTACTATGATGACCTTAGGATGTCTGTCAGTAACTGATGGTGTACATGTCAATAGCAGATGTGACCTCCCACACACAACATTTCTGTTAAGACAACACCTGTTACAGTAGCAACAGTCTACATTTATACCTGCAATACTTACATGGCATTCCCTTGCACTAAGAGGTTGAGACTATTGGTGCTGAGGTATGACTCCACTCCATGTTCTGGACATATGTCAAACATCTATATATATATATATATATATATATATATATATATATCCATATATCTATATAGATATATATACATATACTTATCTACATACATATATGGATATATATATATATATATATATATATATATATATATATATATATATATATATATATATATATATATATATATATATATATATATTTCATTGAATTTCAAAACATCGAGACTAAATCGTTGAACGCTCAAATCGTCGAAAACTCATAACATCGAATCTCAAATCATTGAAAACTATAAAACAACCAGAAATAACATCCCAGGCACTGTTTACTATGTTTATGCAGGAGGGAAAGTCCCCCTGCACCTCCCATATGAGGAGCTCTGCCCCCACAACCCCCGTAAATTAAATATACCAACTCCAAGATTGTACTACAGTGGGGTTAGCAAATTACCTTTTTCCCCCCACTGTAGTGCGCCTTGGAATTGGTATATTTAATTTACGAGGGGTGGGGGGGAGCCCCCCACATGGGGGGTGCAGGAGGGCTCGTAGTAAAAACTCTGGATGTTATTTCTAGTTGCTTTATAGTTTTCAATGATTTGAGATTCGATGTTATGGGTTTACAACGATTTGAGCTTTCGACGATTTTGTCTCGATATTTTGAAATTCGATGAAATGATATTTCAATGATATGAAGTGGAACTACATATATATATATATATATATATATATATATATATATATATATATATATATATATATATATATATACACACACACACACTTATATATATATATATATATATATATATATATATATATATATATATATATATATATATATATATATATATATATATATATATATATACAGAGAGATCTATATATGGCCATATATAATGCAATATACAGATGTATATAACTACATGTATATATGAATAAATTTCTGTATGTACATGTGCACATATATATATATATATATATATATATATATATATATATATATATACATCCATATCCTTGTTATGTGTAAACATTACTGTTGTATATCCCCTCCCAGATGTATCATACCATATTTATCTATGTGTATATCTACATATAACAACATGCATGATTCAACAGTATTATCGCTAACAAGTACTACGTCATTGTAGAAGTCATAGCAGTTGCTCAATACTATTCAGTATGTGTACTGACAGATATATTAGAAATACAGCATCTCTCTCTTTAGAGCTCTGATGGCTTAGTGGTTAACTGCTGTGACTATAGTGTGCAGAGACCTGCAAGAGTTGTTTATTTTGTTGCTGGGCAGAACAAGGGCTGTTGGATACAGAGTGGTTAACGCAGTTTTAAGCAATTTTAAGTGGATTTGTGTGGGTTTACACAAAGCTAAGTGGTGCTAATGTACAGTTAAATGTACAGGCACTTACACCATATAGGCTTTGCTTACCAGTGCACAAATGTGCTTAGCAGTTATATTGCAGCAATGCTGAAACCTGCTAAGCATGGCTTAGCCCTGGTAACCAGTGCTCACATTCCAGTCTGATAAAATAGCAGGGTAATGACATCTTTGATAAGTGTATTTAATGCCATGTATATAGCATGCGTCTATGTGCTGTCATTACAGTATCAAGGCGTGTGAGTCTACTGTCTAGGACACTTGAGTATATATGGCTTGTACAACACTCTTTTCCATTTGAATGTGTTACATACGTGGGTAGTATCTCAGGTTATATGCAGTCACACTGGCATATAGTGTATAATTATGTTACTACTGTTGACAGTGCTTTCCCAAGTAAGTGTAGATTGCAGATTGTAGTACTTAAACCAAACACCCCTGCATACAAATATGGACTCTGAGTCCTCACTGTCTTGTTCCCGGTGTGTGAGCTGTGTCTCATTAAATATTTCCTACTGGATAATGCTCTGACCTGTGGAAAATTACTGTAGACTACTATGTGTATAGCACATGTCAGTGAGGGCTGCCGTCATGTAGTAATGGCATACCTATCAATGTCAGACATCTATGTATCAAAACATTCATGCATAGCTAGTTGGCTAGCTGATGTCTGTCTGTCCTCTGTACAGATGTGCAGATGTCAGGTATCCATCTTGGCTATTTACAGGTAATCTATGCTTGACTGACACTGACATGTCTGCCCAGCTGTGTTATGAATGCCACAGCTAGGACTCCACACCCTGTATGCACCACATGCCATGGATACCTCAACTACACTACCACAGTCAACAGAATATGCTTGGGTACAGGTCTCCAACACAGAAACTAACCATGTTACGTAATACATGTTGCATACATGTCAACTGGAGCACCTCACTGGCCCTCTGCAAGAGGCACCCAGATGATTGACTGATGCATGTCACTCTCACCCTGAGGATCACCGCTGTGGTATCTGTTGATATATGGCCTGCTGGTACATGGCAGATAGCATGATACCACTGTACACAAATCCCCTACACTTCCCATCTCTCGATGGACAATAGCCCGATATACACCTATGAACACCTACACCGATGCACCCCCAGTACTGACAAATGTGTATGTGTGCATTACTGAGAATATCAGTGTCTGTGTCTTTGTAGACCTATAGTTGAGAATACCCTGAGGCCCTTCACACTCACCCCACCCCTCATTGCCCTAGTTATATGTGGCTGCTGCTCTATCGGACATTACATGTACCTTGTTACGCTCTTATCCCTAAGGGCTACCTGGGCCTTGCAGTACCAGCACAACACTGTTATACCAATGGGTTGATAGCCATGGGATACCCACTAAATTCAGGCAAGTGTGTGTATATGTGTGCATGTGTGTATATATGCAGGGTACAGCATTTTGAGGCCACATTCTCCCATTACAATACACATTGCCACACAGTATTAGGGATAGTGATTTTGCTGATCATAGGAGAGGCATGACAATGCATCATTCTATTATGCCTGTGGCATGTGCATTAGATGCATATCCCTGTAGTCACACTCTTGGGATGGACAAGGCTTTGTATTGCAGTCCTGGTCAATGTGTAATGGTGGGTATGTCAGAGTGTTATCATGGGTTTCATTGCATACAATATCCACTGTGGAGTGTGGGTGCTGGTTATACTGTCTTTATACAATGGTACCCCTGGTACATGTCCCATGTTCCACTGTATGTGGACCACTGTCGCCATCAACCATACAGGTAACTGATAACACTATCTAGCCCAGTTATGCATGTGCTGTGTGCATCTTATCTGTAACACAATGGACACACTGACAAGGTAGTTAGCACTGATAAGCCCAGGTCTCTCAGATGTGTGTCTGACTGTTATGTGTTTGTCAATGTGTATATGACTGTATTTCACACTATGTATTGTCCATAAACAACCAGTACCTCCCCCATTATGATACTGTACAGGCCAGGGGATGTTCTTCATGTAACATGTAACCTGGAACACACTTCATCCTAAAAGCTGTGTGGTGTGTGCAATTAAAGCCACACACATCAGTAGCACTACATACCTAGGTAGGGGTCTAGTCACAGTGTTGTCAAGTAAGAGTGTGTGTATGTGAAGGAATCTACTTCCATTTGCAGACTACACATGTCCCAGGAGGTCATCTGTCCAACAACTGCCTGGCATATGCTAACATTTCACAGGTATCATCCTGTGGACATACATTACATCATAACTAGTGGTAGATCTGTAAATGCCCGCTTTCCCACTGTATAGTGTGCAGTGATGCTGGAGTTGGTATATATAGCTGGGAGTGGCTTTGTGGAAACAGCCACCATCATTGCAGTTACTGCTGAGTGCATCCCCCAGCTTAGCTGGCCGTAATACTGTACAGTTCATGTAAACAGGTTAGGCAGTTGTCTATCACACTATCTGCGGTTCTACAGCACCTCTCACCCTCCAAAGGGTAAGGCTGTGCCACCCATACTAGCACACCTATGTTTACCAAGTTGAGGATTGCACTACATTCAGGAAGGGGACATATACCCTGACAGTACCATCGTCAATTACATTAAACTAGAGGACTGCTTATTCCCCAACATGTTGTTGTGTCTATTCTGGCTTGGGGGCATTACAGTTCTTCTAGATGGGACCCAATTCAACCCATTCAAAACCCCTGTTATGTTGCAAGACACTGCATATGGAGATGAATCAAACAATTGTCAAGGAAAGGACAAGGGCGCTATCCCTAAAAGAAATGCAAACAACTATGCTAGTTTGCAAGGTACTGTAAACACTAAAGTTATTTATTCAAACAAAACTACGGAGGAATGGCTCAAAAGGGACATTCAGTTTCATGTTAAAAAACAAAGTGTTAATAATCAAAATAATGTTGACAATGATACATATGCTATGAAATTAATTAAATTAGATAAAATGCTCATGAAATATAGAACGCTAAGCATTGAAAATGCATATTTACAGGAATGTCTGGAAAAGGGAATTGTCCCTAAAGGTTTAAGAATTTACAAATTTCCGAACAATGTGCATATCGGGACTCATTTCCATGAAAGTTTGTTAAAAGTTTTCAATGATTGTGGGTTGGAAGTTATTAAACTCATAATTGAAGAGAATAATAATATTCAAAAGGAATTAGGGACAGAAATTGCTAGCCTAGACTTATGCATCACCACTGATTTAGTTCATAATATCAAGGAAGAAAATGACAAATATTTTGCCATGAGAAAGAATATTGATTTTAAATGTGAAGAGGTGATACAGAGAAAAATGGGGAAGTTAGAAAGGGATATCAGGGAATATGAAACCCATACAAGTTATCCAAAGCCCAATAATCAATTCAATTACAATACACGTAATGGGTCTAAGAAATATTTCAGAAGAAATGCACCAAACAATTACAAACACAAGTTCCATGAAGAAAATGAAGGTTTTATAATGGATTATGAAGTTGATTTCCCTCCCTTAGACAATAGGGGACATGTACAGGATAATTACAATGAATATGGAGGAAATTTTCAGAGGTGGGGGGGGGCAAGAAGGCAGGGGAGATTCCAATAGATTCCCTGGACTTGTTAGGTTTTTCCAATGATGCTGATGTAACAGTGAACAATATTGTCAAACACACTTATGATAATTTTACTATATATAATTTTAGTACTTTAAAATTAAATCCAAATCATTTTTCGTTGTTAAGCAAAGGATTAAAATATATACCCAACAGAAAGGGAGATTTCACACGTACCATACTGGATGTCAAGTTATTCACTAGGAAGATTAATTTAGAAGTAATGGCCTCTAAAATGGGGTTCAAAAAAGATAGAATGACTGACAACAAATTGAAGAGAAAATCCATATACAACCCACCCCTATACCCTCAGATCAGGAATTTTGAAAATAATATGGTTAATTTAGTGAGAAACAAATATCAAAAATATTGGGTCCACCATAATTTAAGTAAAGAGGAGAATCAAACTTTAATGGAATTGAGTCAAAACACCTCTCTGAGGGTCATGAAACCTGATAAGGGGGGTGGGGTTGTTATAATGGAACAAATTTTGTATGACAGCAAAATGAATACTATCTTAAGGGATGAAACTAAGTATTCGGAGGCTTCACATAATGAAATAAATATAGCACACCACAGGATTGATTCTATCCTGCAGGACTTAATTATAGAAAAGTTATTGATGAAGCAACCTTGAAATATTTGGAAGTTAAGAAACCGAGGGTGGCCACTATATTTGGCATACCAAAGATACATAAGGATATGCTAAATCCTCCCCTCAGACCTATAGTCACGGCTGAGGGATGAAAACAGCCCTTTAGCCAAGTTTATAGATGTCAAGACCAAACATATATGGATCAATAAGAAGTTAATTTTAAAAGACTCATGGGATTTCCTTAGTGAAATTAACCAGGATTTGTTTAGAGAGGACATCAGATTTATTACTATAGATGTCATAGATCTATTCGAAGTATACCACATACAGAGGGCATGGGTCTTTTGAAGAAGCTGTGTTTGAAGATGTCGATATGAGTCACAATGACAAAATAGCTTGTGTGACTCTTATGGACACAGTGTTAAAATACAATTACATTATGTTTGGGGGGGAACTCTATAAACAGAAGACTGGGGTATCTATGGGGCAGCGTCAGCCCCACGTTTGCCAACATAGTACTGTCAAAATGGGAAGAACAGTTCATTACAAATTGCAAGTATAAAGACCTATGGACATTGTACCACAGGTTTCTGGATGACATCGTCCTTTTTTGGATAGGGAGTGAGGCACAATTTTTGGATTTTATGGATTATATCCACAGTACTACCACATACTTGAGATTTACCTATACTATTAGCACAGAAAGTTTGAAGTATTTGGATATTGAATTATATAAAAATATGGGTAAATTTGAGAGTAAGGTGTATAGAAAGGAAACTTACGTCAATTCCTATCTACATTTCAATAGTGCCCATCCATACCATAGTAAAAAGAATACAATAAAAGGACAATTTGTACGAGGTTCCCGTATGACTTCAAAAGATAAAGATTTTCAGGAAGAATGTTTTTTGTTACACAATATGTTCTAGGAAGGGAACGTGGTTATCCAGAAGAATTTATAAGCAGATTAAGAAAAGAAGAAGATGGAAGACCAGACAGATTCAAGCCCATATTAGGCAGGGCCATGACATTAATATAGGTACAGAGCCACCAGTAGAAGGCAATAATCAAGGGAGTCATCATGTGAACTATAAGGGAAGTTTAGTGTTGGAATACAATAATTCCAATAGGAAATTATGTGAGATTTTTAGAAAGGAATGGAATAAATTTAGTTCTATAACGGATATTGAAGAGATAACCAAAATGAGACCAAAGATAGTATTCAAAAATCTACCTAACATAGGAAATATACTCGAAAGAAACAAGGATAAAGAGGGCATACATAGGAGAAGAGGGACATATAAGCGGTAGATGTCATCAGTGCCCACATATTGCAGATAGGTCGGAAATTTATATAGATAGTAGGAAAAAAAGAATTACAAGCAAGGACCATTACAATTGTGAAAGTAGGGGAGTAGTGTATCTAGCTACTTGCTTAATTTGCCAATCTTTCTATGTAGGAAAGACTGAGAGATGTCTGAAACGTAGAATTTACGAACATCTTTACGACATCTCCAGGGCAAAAGCTACCAATGCACTTTACAAACACAGTATTGAATGCACTGGAGCCAAATTTGTATTTTTTGTGTTGGACCAGGTTAAACCTGACAGTAGGGGAGGATTATGGGAAGAAATATTAGAAAATAGAGAATTATGGTGGCAGGTTTTTCTGGATTCCAATAATAGTCCAGGTATAAATGAGTTTTTAACTATAACTCCCCTTTTAAAATTAAGGGCAAATAAATTATAATGTAATTCCAACTGTGGACACTTGAGGGCATACTAACACTAACACTGAGGATTTATATAAATATAATTATATATTTTTTCTATAACAAAAGTGATTATAAACAACATATTTTTATACTTAATTTTATGTGATTATATGAATTTGTTGCAAGTATTTATTTAGTAGCAGGTTTTAAAACAACTTTGGTTTTTAATATAGGAGTTTTTAACAATGCATGAAGCACTTTATGATAAACTCATGAATATTCATGAATTATATGAAGCACTGAATTAATAGGTGTGTTTGAAATGAAATTCAACCAATCCAGCAGTTTTTAATTATTTTTAAGGAGTATTTAAATGTGTTCATGGGATATTTGTGTTGTCTGAAGAAGTCTTTGGTGACGAAAACGCATTTTGTTAAATGTAATAAAGAGCGTTCATTTCATTCGAGGCTGGCTGCTATTTTGTTTTATATTCATTGCTATCTGGAGGAGATCCTGCTGTTAATACTATAACTTTTCAAGTTTCCGGTTTATGTGGAACAGTGTGAACACTTGTTAAGCGGACCTCGGCACTTTTTTTGTCATTACTGGTTGGTTTTGAGTGCCTTCACCTTGTTTTGGTTATTATTCCCCAACATGTTGTTGTGTCTATTCTGGCTTGGGGGCATTACATAGGATACAATGCATTCCTTGCACAGGTACATACATCCATGTGCACAGTATTCTCTGTGTATTGCATCAACACCAAAGCCTCTGTGTGTGTTATACCCAAACATGTGGTGTGTACCACCCAGTACACTTACCATTGTCCAGTGTAGAAGGGCTGCTAACAGCAGCCACCATGCACTCACCTGTATACACCACCCCCAGAACTATCAGCCATGTGGCACATGCAGTAACTGTTATACAGACCTGTGACATGTGTTCCACTGTACCCAGGATATGGCACAGCCAAGGTGTCACCACAGTGCTATACCCCTTGTAGGATATGACAGAAGACCATTACCCTGCTGACACATGGACAACTACAACACAAACGGATTACATTATGAAGACCACAATCACTCAGTGTTACTAACAGCTATAATGCATCATGGCTGGAAAGCTGCACTCCCTGACATGTAAGCATTAAACTTTATTGCTGACAACATGTTACACAGCAGTACAATGGTACACCATAGTACAGGCACCATGTGCATTAGAACCATATTAGCCTGTCCCTGCACCGATGTTATGGATGACAGGAATGTGGCACAGGTATCATCATATACACAGGGTGTGTTTTTGGTTTGCCAGAGACATAGGCTGAGCCATACGTTTGACACCATGTGAGTGAGTGAGGGGGTTTAATTATTGATATGCCCGTGGTGATTTGGTGTGTGTAGGTATGGGGTTGCCCTAGCTGTGTTTGTATTGTGTGTGAGTATGTATGCATGCATACAGTTCTGCCATGTGGCTGCCCTATACAAGTATTTGTTGGACAGCTGCAGACCGTACCTGGCAGGGTATGCAGTTCACCGCCTCCGGCCATGGACATGAGAACTGTGTCTGCCAGGGGTTCCACGGGCACGTCCAGGTACAAGCAATGATATGGTACTCTCCCCTGATGATGACATATGTCTGCTGGAACCAGGTCCCTCCTGGGACTGGCCAAGGCCACATGCATGTGGCCTGCTGTGGTGTGGTGTGGTGTGGACAATGCCCCCCTGCAGTTCTGGGGCTGGTACTGCCACTACAGGAGCAGCTTGATGTCCTTGCACATCCACATTGACCTCCAGATGTTGGACTTGCTGTCCTACGTCCATGTGGCCATCACACCACTCCCACCACATGCTTGAGCTCAGACAATCCATGCTTGAGGAGTCCCACCATATCACCCCACTGTCTATCCATGACCTCTGTAAAATAACAGAGGGCACCTACAAGATTACGGATGTTGTCAGTAACAGCTGAATGAGTAGCCCTCTGCAGCCTCAGAGCCTGTGTGGTGTGCCATTCCATATGTGCCTGCACCTCCATGACAGCCTGAAACATGCATCTGGTGGTACCAGATGTGGCACTTCTGCCAGGGGCACAATAATCAGCAGCCCTCTTACAAGCAACCCTGTACATCTGCCTATGTAGTACCCTGCCGGATATCCAGCTATGGCTGTTGTGTCCAGATACATGTGCCATAGATACCACACTGTCCTGTTACATGCCACCAACCACCAACTGTCCCTCTGCTATGGCCACTGGTGATGGGGTATGCATAGGCATTGTGACTGTGTGCGGGGATGGGGTGGATAACAGCAGGATGTCAAATGATGGCACAGCTTCGGCCTCTGACAAGCCCGCCTGTGCCTCAACACACCTATCATCATTTTCAGTGTCTGTATGGACACCAACATCAGATTGCCTGCAGGAGGGACCCTGACCCACCTCGCCACCTGTGAGGGGAAAACAAGAAATGCACTTTAAGACCTGCACATCATTGCTAAACAGTATACACACACACACACACACACACACACACACACACACACACACACACACACACACACACACACACACACACACTCCCTGACATTTCACATAATGCTTACCTGTCTCTGAGTTTACAGACTGTCCCTAGTTTATTCTCTTAATTTCCCCATCCTGCATCAGTCTTGGATAATTACAATAAATAATACCAATCATTAACGTATCATTCTATTAATTGCCTAGAAAAGTGATTACAAAACATGACCTGTTACTCCATTACCTCTTTGACTTGACTGGAGTCAGTTTTTCAAAGACTTCCTGATGTCATCCACTGTTCACCCTGGGTTTGTCCAGGCATCTTGAGCATGGCCCCCATATGTTAGGGGCTACTACAGTCACTCAATAATGTCACACACTGGAGTGTCATACGTAACTATTGTTCAGTAGATGCAAGATCTGTTGCTCTACTAACTTTTTATGTGGACTGCAGTAATATTTGGAAACACTTTCTAGTGTTGTCTAGTAATTCCCCAATGCATCTGTAGTGCTGCATGGGTATTATTTCACCTTTCTGCTGATTGCAATTATAACAGTATCCCTGGTGTCTAGTTTCCCTCCCAATGCATGTTCCATGCTACAGACCTTATTATTCTATCAGCTGTCCTGAGATTACATGTCGGAAAAGTATTCCTGATGTCTCATGTATCTGTCCATGTCCATGAACTGCATGATTTCAAAAGGAAGTTGAGAGGTATGAACAACTGCACACTCACACATGTGCATACATGGACACACACACACAAGCACACACACACACACACACACACACACACACACACACACACACACACACGCACATACACACACACACACATCCTACATACATCAACCCCCCTTCACTCCACCAAATTGCCCTTACAGACAAAATAAACCCCCTCCATACACACACACACACACACACACACACACACACACACACACACACATGCTTACAAGTGAGGTTGCACAAAGATATTACACACAGACCTCTCATTACCCATCTGTCAACATGCATGACATATGGCACTCAACAGCATGCAGTGCAGCTATAGGCAATCAATGTTAGCAACATTATACATCTCTGTGATGCATGGGTTGTGTTAGTAGGTGATGCCCTTTCCCCTGGAATACACTGCACACATGTACACTGTATTGCTGTGCACCTGTTCAGCACCCTGGCATATACTGTGCACCATACCTCGCAGGTGTACACACTATTGCTGAATGTGTATTACTGTGTCAGTTATGTTTGCTCTGCTGCTCACAGACCCTATGTGTTTGTCTGACACATACCTGGGATGATATCTGGACAGATGTCATTTGTGAATGCCTGATGTCTGATTTATCAGCGCTGCATGTATGGCCAATACAATACAATTATACTGACAACCTTCAAACCTTACCATGGCTATGGGGAGTGTACACATCCTTACTGATATGATGCCCCCTTCTTTGATATGTCATGGGACCACATTACTGCATATGTTAACTTCACATGAACCTGATATGTGACATATGACCTGTACAATCAAATGCGGTGTCAAACAAATGTGTTAGCTGTGCAGATGCTGATTGAGATGCATGCACTTTGTGGGTGCATTTATGTGTATGGCCTTATCATGATGGCTTGTTGCACCTACTGTTATGTGTACTACAGCAGTCACTATTCCTGTCAGGAGTATACTAGCATGGGCCATCTGCATTTCCCAGTACTTGGTCAGTCTGCCCTACAAATGTCCCCCAACTCTTCATGATTGCAAGGGTAAGTCATGTGCACATCCCTTGGAGCTCACACAGTGCCATCACTATTGCTGTGGAGTTAGGGTTATGTCTGCCACAGTTCCTGACCTTGACTGTGTGCAGATACAGCCATTTGTAGCATCCTTTGGATCCCTGCTTCAGTGCACTATTGTGTTATGATGACACCCCCTCCCCACCCTCAGCCTTTTTGCAGATGCTTGACCACTATGGCCTACACATGTGTGTCATTTTGCAGTGTCCCAAACACTGAACACCATGTGTACCAATCTAGTCCCAACTAATGAATGGCGAACATACAGGTGTATACTGGCGCCAGCAAGGTACAGATGGGGATGGTGGGCCTGAGGTGGGGTGAGCTGTTGGGTGTGCAGCACATGTATCTTAATTGATACTGTCTGTAGGTTTCCAGCATAGTCTTGGTACACCAGTACACACGGCAATGTGTGCCTTTTGGGTTTCTTTTCTGTTATGCATATGTTACCTGTAGAGATGCCTGGCTGATGTTTCCTGTGGTACAACTGTCCCACCTGATTAACCTAACCTATAGGCCACACTTATGCAGAGTCCAGGCAATTGCAGACATGGGTATTGCACAGCTAGTACTTGCTAGACATTCCTGAAACTCCCTCAGTGTTGTGGCATGTTACTAGGCAGCCTACATGACCAGTTAGCAATATGTGACATCATCTGCCTTGGATGGCCATCTGTTTATCTTCTACATTAATCCTGCCCCATACATCCTCGCCACATATATGACTGTCTGCATTGTTTGCCATGGTATATGCAATGGTGAGGTATGGCTACATGTCCAACTCCTGGGTGCTACCTGTTTGGTATGGGAACAATGCCATGGCATGCAAGATGGGTGCAAGCCATAGCTGCCTCTGTTGCAGGTAAGTGGGCACATTTTATGGCCAAACATCTTGGATGGCAGACCATTTATTGGTGTGACATTGCGGACCTGTACTTGCTGGAAGGTCCATACTCATGAAGAATGCATGCTGTCAGTACCTCAACAGCTGCTTCCACTATATTTTATCTGGAGTGTATGCACACATATGCTTCCAGTGTTTGTAAAGGTATGTATTCCCCATATTTGCTGTCCTAACATACGATTCCATATTACACACTCATTGCTCATGTTAGAACCACAATGCAGGTTGTAAGAGTTGCGGACTGCAGTACTGTGATATGCTGCAGTGTAGATCTGTAACAGTTGCCATTGTAATACTGGTGTATACACTGTTGTAGCACTGTATAAGGGTGATGTTTCAGACAAGTCCCTACTGTAGGTCATTTGGCCAACCATTATGTTCATCTCTGTGCACACATTTTGCAATGACAGGATGCTAGTTATATTGAGGGAGTCTGACATACCCTTCAGATACACCATCATGGTGACCACTGAGATGCAGTGCAGTTAACAGCAACAATACGTGAACATGTACAGCATGCATTATGGGTAGGCGTGTTAAATATGTGCAGGGAATATACCATGGTCATAACATGACAGGTGAATTGGCAAACCTGAACAAACACCATACTCACCAGCTACAGACTGCTGCCCTGGAGGTATACCAGATGGACCTACATAATTGTGTGAGAGATGTGATGTCAGTAGCCATACCTGTGGCATTGGTACAGGGTGGGAGCAGCATTACAGAACATCAACACTACAAGCCCACAGTACTACAGATTAAGCACATCTGTTTATTACTACAAAGCAGCAACAGACTATATATATTTCATCTCACATATGCATGATCTAACTCTACAGATGTGATGGATACACTGCAGTGGTCTACTGATGTGCCCAGTGGCCTTACCTGCATGATCCTCTGCCATTGTGTGGGTAGCACCCACCTCCACTATGTTCTCCACCAGGTGTTGTGTTTGCGGGTGGGCAGGTGTCCCGAGGCTGGCAAGGAGCTCCTCAACATGTGTCAGAGGGGCTGGATGGCATGACCCCCCCATTGCAAGCTGGTCCACCCTCCCTGACCACAGCAGCATGCCGATGGGCATGGCGGAGTAGATCAGTGCATCAATGTCAGACCTCCTCATAATTATGGTTATGCAGGCCAACATCGTTTACCCAGTAGACAAGATCGTTCCACAGGGCAGTCCACTCCTGCAGATCATGGACTGTATGGCCAAACAAGGTGTTGTAGTGCTGCACCAGGTATGAGATGATGACATTATTCTCCTCCACTGTGTACATTGGCAAGCGTTCCCTCGACATATTGCCTGAAAGACATAAAGAGGGAAACAGGTCGGAGGACCTCATACTGCAAGGTTATCATAGTTGTTAATACACATCTCTGTCTCCCCCAACCATATCTGCAACAACAATCTGATCACACAACTCAACAGGTATGTCTACAGAAGACCTACCATTGGAACATGTATCATCTTTAAAAACAATTTTTGCTATGTGTTTGTAGTCATGTTCCATGTTGGGACACTATCATTGGTGGCCTGTTACATACAATGTCACCTGCATGCCATTGTAAGGGCTACTATGGTTCAGTATATGCATGTGTTCTGTTTTCTATGTGACTGCTGCACATCTGTTGTTTTGTGTTAATGGGGATATCTATGCATGTTGTTAGATATAATCCAGGAATGTATGGACTATTACTACCCACATATGTTCTATAACAGTGACACACTAGCATATTTGGGGAACAGTTGCCAGCTGAACCACCTCTCCCCACCTCAACTGGCCATGTTAATAGGCCACATCACATGTGGGACCCACCCTGGGACCTTCTCATCTACTGGTCCTGCACTACCTTCAGGTGGAACCACCTCAGGGGATAGTGTTCACCCCCCCCCCCGGGAGCACACATAGACAGGATCCTGTCACTCAAAGTCAGGTCCAGGGTCTGGTGTATAGGTGAGCTTCACCAGAGATTTGGGGGATGTGCTACAGCACCTTGAGGCCCTCAGTACACACTCACAGGGTCTGCATGCTCCTCCTGCTCAGCCCCCAGCCCAGGCACCTTCAGGGCCATGAAGCTGATGTTGTGACTTCCCATTGGTGGGGATCTTGGTCTCATTGCTTCCATATAGGGGCTCATGGGCTTCCACATAACAGACAACACTACCCATCCAGGGTGTTTACCCACCACATGTGTCATACTGCCACTGTATGCTGTCTTCTCTGTCTTCAACCCAACCTACCTCCACAAATATACCTACTAACCTTCCCCAAATTACAAATCCCTCCTTCACAAACAAGGGCAATGTTTTCCCAACATGGGGTTCACACCTGAAATAACCATCCAATTTGCACCCACTTACTGCTATCTATATATATATATATATATATATATATATATATATATATATATATATATATATACATATGTGTGTGTGTGTGTGTGTATTGATATGTGTTATGTTTCCTCACACATGTCATGCAGCACTGTCATTCAACAGTAGGAGACATGCATTTATATAAATATGTGTGTGTATGTTTGTTTATATGTAGACATGCACACACACACACAGACACACACATATACATATATATATATATATATATATATATATATATATACATATGTATATGTATATGTATATATATATATATATATATATATATATATATATACACGTGTGTAGATATATATTATGAGTTGTGTATAATAGATACATATGTGTCTGTATATCTGTAGACATACATGTATATATATATATATATATATATATATATAGATATAGATAGATATAGACACACACACACACACACACACACACACATATATATATATATATATATATATATATATATATATATATATATATGTATGTATGTATGGGGGTGCATTCAGACATCATGTCCACACTCTCTAACTCTCCTTCCTGCACAGCTGCACTGTTCTGCCTTGCTACAACACAAACAGGTGGCACATGTGGACACACCCTAACATTAGGGGGGTATATATAGGTAGAGATTTCAGGTAAGCCTATTACACACCTATGGGATTTGTGCATGCTACATTACACATTAACATGATTGTCCTGCAAGTGGTGGGCTCTGAAACTCACTTGTCCATCATAACATAGGTTCATAGTTCATAGTTCATAGTTTAGTACTAAGCTAACTGCCCTTGCGAGCCATTTAAGCCTAGCCAATTATCCCTTGTGAGATGCATACCCTGCACCTTGTGTTTGTAATGCAAACACCTTAGCCATTAAGCCACCCTCCCAACAGCATTACTTCCACCACCAGCTATTGACCACACTAATATGCATGTCTTGCAGTACAAAGCACACACTATGATGGCTTACATCTTGTCAGTCAGTGCTGATCTGTACATATGACAGGTATGGCCCACTGCCCACAGGCCAGACACTATTGTCCATGGCAGTTGTTCAGATGGACATCATTACAACAACAACAACACCTGATGGCACAAATAAATCATTCCACATGATCTATCCCATTATTATGGACCAAGTACTACATTCAGTTACATGCAACATGTTCCACAGCAGTACAATGGTACACCATAGTACAGGCACCATGTGCATCAGAACCATATTAGCCTGTCCCTGCATCAATGTTATGGATGACAGGAATGTGGCACAGGTATCATCATATACACAGGGTGTGTTTTTGGTTTGCCAGAGACATAGGCTGAGCCATACGTTTCACACCATGTGAGTGAGTGAGGGGGTTTAATTATTGATATGCCCATGGTGATTTGGTGTGTGTAGGTATCGGGTTGCCCTAGCTGTGTCTGTATTGTGTGTGAGTATGTATGCATGCATACAGTTCTGCCATGTGGCTGCCCTATACAAGTATTTGTTGGACAGCTGCAGACCGTAACTGGCAAGGTATGCAGTTCACCGCCTCCAGCCATGGACATGAGAACTGTGTCTGCCAGGGGATCCACGGGCACGTCCATGTACAAGCCATGATATGGTACTCTCCCCTGATGATGACATATGTCGGCTGGAACCAGGTCCCTCCTGCGACTGGCCAAGGCCACGTGCATGTGACCTGCTGTGGTGTGGTGTGGTGTGGACAATGCCCCCCCCTGCAGTTTTGGGGCTGGTACTGCCACTACAGGAGCAGCTTGATGTCCTTGCACATCCACATTGACCTCCAGATGTTGGTCTTGCTGTCCTACGTCCATGTGGCCATCACACCACTCCCACCACATGCTTGAGCTCAGACAATCCATGCTTGAGGAGTCCCACCATATCATCCCACTGTCTATCCATGACCTCTGTAAAATAACAGAGGGCACCTACAAGATTACGGATGTTGTCAGTAACAGCTGAATGAGTAGCCCTCTGCAGCCTCAGAGCCTGTGTGGTGTACCATTCCATATGTGCCTGCACCTCCATGACAGCCTGAAACATGCATCTGGTGGTACCAGATGTGGCACTTCTGCCAGGGGCACAATAACCAGCAGCCCTCTTACAAGCAACCCTGTACATCTGCCTATGTAGTACCCTGCCAGATATCCAGCTATGGCTGTTGTGTCCAGACACATGTGCCATAGATACCACACTGTCCTGTTACATGCCACCAATCACCAACTGTCCCTCTGCTATGGCCACTGGTGATGGGGTAAGCATAAGCATTGTGACTGTGTGCAGGGATGGGGTGGATAACAGCGGGATGTCAAATGATGGCACAGCTTCGGTCTCAGACAAGCCCGCCTGTGCCTCAACACACCTATCATCATTTTCAGTGTCTGTATGGACACCAACATCAGATTGCCTGCAGGAGGGACCCTGACCCACCTAGCCACCTGTGAGGGGAAAACAAGAAATGCACTTTAAGACCTGCACATCATTGCTAAACAGTATACACACACACACACACACACACACACACACACACACACACACACACACACACACACACACACACACACACACACACACACACACACACACACACACACACACACACTCTCATTATATTAATTGCCTAGAAAAGTGATTAAAAACATGACCTGTTACTCCATTACCTCTTTGACTTGACTGGAGTCAGTTTTTCAAAGACTTTCTGATGTCATCCACTGTTCACCCTGGGTTTGTCCAGGCATCTTGAGCATGGCCCCCATATGTTAGGGGCTACTACAGTCACTCAATAATGTCACACACTGGAGTGTCATACGTAACTGTTGTTCAGTAGATGCAAGATCTGTTGCTCTACTAACTTTTTATGTGGACTGCAGTAATATTTGGAAACACTTTCTAGTGTTGTCTAGTAATTCCCCAATGCATCTGTAGTGCTGCATACATGGGTATTATTTCACCTTTCTGCTGATTGCAATTATAACAGTATCCCTGGTGTCTAGTTTCCCTCCCAATGCATGTTCCGTGCTTCAGACCTTATTATTCTATCAGCTGTCCTGAGATTACATGTCGGAAAAGTATTCCTGATGTCTCATGTATCTGTCCATGTCCATGAACTGCATGATTTCAAAGGAAAGTTAAGAGGTATGAACAACTGCACACTCACACATGTGCATACATGGACACACACACACAAGCACACACACACACACACACACACACACACACACACACACATACACACACACACACACACACACACAGACACACACACACATCAACCCTCCTTCACTCCACCAAATTGCCCTTACAGACAAAATAACCCCCCACACACACACACACACACACACACACACACACACACTTACAAGTGAGGTTGCACGAAGATATTACACACAGACCTCTCATTACCCATCTGTCAACATGCATGTCATATGGCACTCAACAGCATGCAGTGCAGCTATAGGCAATCAATGTTAGCAACATTATACATCTCTGTGATGCATGGGTTGTGTTAGTAGGTGATGCCCTTTCCCCTGGAATACACTGCACACATGTACACTGTATTGCTGTGCACCTGTTCAGCACCCTGGCATGTACTGTGCACCATACCTCGCAGGTGTACACACTATTGCTGAATGTGTATTACTGTGTCAGTTATGTTTGATCTGCTGCTCACAGACCCTATGTGTTTGTCTGACACATACCTGGGATGATATGTGGACAGATGTCATTTGTGAATGCCTGATGTCAGATTTACAGATCTCATCATCAGCGGTGCATATATGGCCAATACAATACAATTATACTGACAACCTTCAAACCTTACCATGGCTATGGGGAGTGTACACACCCTTATTGATATGATGCCCTCTTCTTTGATATGTCATGGGACCACATTACTGCATATGTTAACTTCACATGAACCTGATATGTGACATATGACCTGTACAATCAAATGCGGTGTCAAACAAATGTGCTAGCTGTGCAGATGCTGATTGAGATGCATGCACTTTGTGGGTGCATTTATGTGAATGGCCATATCATGATGGCTTGTTGCACCTACTGTTATGTGTACTACAGCAGTCACTATTCCAGTCAGGAGTATACTAGCATGGGCCATCTGCATTTCCCAGTATTTGGTCAGTCTGCCCTTCAAATGTCCCCCAACTCTGCATGATTGCAAGGTCAACTCATGTGCACATCCCTTGGAGCTCACACAGTGCCATCACTATTGCTGTGGAGTTAGGGTTATGTCTGCCACAGTTCCTGACCTTGACGTGCAGATACAGCCATTTGTAGCATCCTTTGGATCCCTGCTTCAGTGCACTATTGTGTTATGATGACACCCCCTCCCCACCCTCAGCCTTTTTGCAGATGCTTGACAACTATGGCCTACACATGTGTGTCATTTTGCAGTGTCCCAAACACTGAACACCATGTGTACCAATCTAGTCCCAACTAATGAATGGCGAACATACAGGTGTACACTGGCACCGGCAAGGCACAGATGGGGATGGTGGGCCTGAGGTGGGGTGAGCTGTTGGTTGTGCAGCACATGTATCTTAATTGATACTGTCTGTAGGTTTCCAGCATAGTCTTGGTACACCAGTACACATTGCAATGCGTGCCTTTTGGGTTCCTTTTCTGTTATGCATATGCTACCTGTAGAGATGCCTGGCTGATGTTTCCTGTGGTACAACTGTCCCACCTGATTAACCTAACCTATAGGCCACACTTATGCAGAGTCCAGGCAATTGCAGACATGGGTACTGCACAGCTAGTACTTGCTAGACATTCCTGCAACTCCCTCAGTGTTGTGGCATGTTACTAGGCAGCCTACATGACCAGTTAGCAATATGTGACATCATCTGCCTTGGATGGCCATCTGTTTATCTTCTACATTAATCCTGCCCCATACATCCTCGCCACATATATGACTGTCTGCATTGTTTGCCATGGTATATGCAATGGTGAGGTATGGCTACATGTCCAACTCCTGGGTGCTACCTGTTTGGTATGGGAACCATGCCATGGCATGTAAGATGGGTGCAAGCCATAGCTGCCTCTGTTGCAGGTAAGTGGGCACATTTTATGGCCACATGTCTTGGATGGCAGACCATTTATTGTGTGACATTGCGGACCTGTACTTCCTGGAAGGTCCATACTTATGAAGAATGCATGCTGTCAGTACCTCAACAGCTGCTTCCACTATATCTTATCTGGAGTGTATGCACACATATGCTTCCAGTGTTTGTAAAGGTATGTATTCCCCATATTTGCTGTCCTAACATACAATTCCATATTACACACTCATTGCTCATGTTAGAACCACAATGCAGGTTGTAAGAGTTGTGGACTGCAGTACTGTGATATGCTGCAGTGTAGATCTGTAACAGTTGCCATTGTAATTCTGGTGTATACACTGT